>NW_004524596.1:3760643-3769357 GCF_000260255.1 Octodon degus | reverse complement strand
TTTCATTTCTTCTGCATTTGCTTTTGTGGTTCTCTATTCATTCACACTCCAAATGAAGGTAATTTAGAAAGGTAAACTTTCTCCGCTCAGGACCCTTTGTTTTCATGACTAACAGTCACTCCTGAAAACAACTTCTCCATCCATCTTCCCCATCCCTCTTCCATGAACAGCAGGTCTATGCATGCTGACTATAATTTCGGATGCCCTCCTTTCTACAGGCCCTGGAACTTGAGATTCAGCCTCATTCCTCAAAATGATCTCTCTCTGAATTCCTAGCTTGACTTACGGTTTTAGAGACACCACATTTGGAGCTCGTTTATAATCTTTACCATATAGTGGTTGTTTTCTTCAGTGTTCAGCATCTCTCCAAACCTTAGTCTTATATTTAATCTTCTATTCTCAAATCTCTATAAGTCACCATAATTACCTCAGATCATCAATATCCTTATTTCTACTTTACTGTGATGAACTGTCTCTTCAACTAATTACACGTAAGCCAATTCTCTGTCCTCATCCTCCTAAAATATAAAGTAGATCACACTTTTCCTCATGCGTCTTCAAAGTCAGTTCATTGCCTAAACTGTTTTGACCAGCCTTCACTGCTCTCTATGAGCAAATTACATTATCAAATTTGGTTTCAAACCATATCTATCTATCTATCTATCTATCTATCTATCTATCTATCTTCCTGTAGTCCTCCCACTGGTCTTGTTTTAAACATGGCTGTACTCCACTGATGGCTCAACTCAAATGCACAGTGCTAGATGGTGCCTGCCCTGACCCTCTCTGCATCATTTTGTTCGTGCTGCATTATATATAACACAAATCACTGTTGTCTAACACAGCAGGTTATATATTTCTGTGTGTCTGCATTGCCTTGGAAGCAACTGGGAGAAGAAACTGTGGCTTATTTAGCTTTGTACCTTTCATAAAGTATAGAGTAATTTATTCAAGAGATTCTTTGAAAATTTTATTTGTGTGCCAGTGCCCCCTCATCAAAGAGGTGTGCTTTCATTTTAACCCACCTCTTAGTTGATCTAAGCATCCCAGAAACTGTGTATGGCCCTATTTACCTTTTATCACTGTATTTTGTCTTAGATTTTTAGGGAAAGGTGTATTGCTACCTATATTAGACCATCTGTTAAAGCAAATGATTCAGCAATAAGTGATCCCACTATAATTTTCTCATGATGAAACATAAGCTAGACAAATATATTTGGTAACTAAGATACACATGCTGAGGTATTGCCACAACAATCATAGAATGACAGCCTCTAACTTGTCATCTGAAAGAATCCTAGCACCACATTTTTTGTCCCAGATAATTTAAGAATAGAATCCTAATTACCCAGTGGATGGAACATATTCTGAAGGAATATGCTTTCATAATTTCTGCATGTTTTATGTTCATCTTTTATTTTATTTTGGTTTATAATATATTTAATGTGTACAAATATGAGGAGTGCTTGAAAAATGGTGAATGTTTAAAAAACATTAAACTATATTACAGTAAATAAACACATAAGCATGAATGCATTCTTTTGAATATACTTATTCCATCATCCTTTCTACTTTCTAAGTAGTTGGAGAAATTTTTATTTTTTTTCCTATATATGTAGTTGCACTGTCCTAGCTGCCTAGATATATCAATTCAAAGTACTTACCTTTCAAGGTCATTTTAACCTTGGGGAAGAGTGAGAAGCTACACAGCACCTGGTCTTGTGAATAAGGTGGGTGAGGACACAGTGTAACGCTTTCATGAGCCTGTCATTCTACTGGATGGCACTCAGCAGTGGTTTCCACCAATCTTCTTTCTTAACACACCTTATAGGGACACTCATAAAAGAAGACTTCTGGGACTGCGTCAGCAAACAGCAAGAACAGTGGGATATGTGTTTGAAATGAAGGGCAATGTTTTGAGGGGATTAATGGCAAGGTGTCCATTATAATAAATTTTATTTTATTTTATTTTTTTTGTGGAACCGGGGATTGAACTCAGATCCTTGCATTTGCCAGTCAAGCGCTTATCCTACTGAGCCATCTCCCCGGCCCCTATAATAAATTTTCATTTAAGCATCGAGCACAGACTTCTATCACTGTTTGTGTATGCCACTTCCAAGTAAAAACTGCTTCAGACAGAGCAACTTGAGATACTCAGAATCTTGAGTTCTTGAAAGTGCTGAATGCATCAACTGTAAAGAAATAAAACTAATTTGGGAAAATGCAAATAAGATCCATTAGCCTGAGGCTTACAGTACTTGAAGGCACAGGCTTCATTTAAAGGTCATCTGCAAGGCTTTTCAGCGATAGTGTCACTGTAAAGCCAACCACAGGGGCAAAGCATAGAGAACAAGAAAATACATTTAAGTAACGTCTCAGATTGGAAAAGGGATTTAATATGTGCTGGCCAAAAAGAAAGGAAAATAAAATTAGGGAATTGTGGAAGGAACACGTGGCTTATGTTACAGATTTCCATAATGAAAATGAAATATCTCTCCATCTACTGCAATCTGCCATTGTATAGAAAACACTGAACAGACAACAGGTATTTATTTAAAGCCCAACAGAACTGTGATTGAAATATCAACAAAAGCATTTGCCACAAAAATATTAGCTGTGTGGAAGTTTTCTCTTGTACCATGAGATCTGTGACTGACGCTCTTCTAAGTGCTCAGTATTTAATTCTGTGGTAAAGACCCCCCATTATCATGCAAGAGCTTCCTTAGCTGTCCATATTGTCTTTCTTTATCTGGCTTCCCCTTTAGGCTGCACATAATTTTATTTCACTTGTGTTTGACATAAGATGATTCTGTGAATAGGCAGAATAGATTACTCCATAGAGGAGAAGTGGTATGACTTACATGGTAGTCTCCCCTACCAGTCTGATGCTGGTCTGTCTTCTGTTCACAGGGTGAGTGTGCATATGTGTGTGTGTGTGTGTGTGTGTGTGTGTGTGTGTGTATGTAATCATTGTTACTATATACTAAATGCTAACTGTAGTAACAACATCAGATAAATAAATATATGTAAGTCTGATCCAGATTGACTTTTATAGTACATTTCAACTTTCTTCTTCCAAATTTTAAAGGATCATTTTACTTGAGGATAATAAATTCTTATTTATGCTCATTATTACAAAATTTAATTTAGTGTAAGTGTAGCCCAATATTGAAATCTTTCAGAGAAAAGTAGTAATATAAAAATCTTAAATGAGCTGTTTAAAAAATAAATCCACTAACATATTTGAAATGAATTTTTCTCTTCCAATGAGGTTAAAGAGCAATGAATATTTGGTTCTGGCTATTTTAAATATTATCTCATTCCAATTATGGGGAATAGTAATAAGAAAAGCGTAGTATGTTTATAAAAGTGATTTTTTTCTTTTGATTACATTTAAACATTTTAAGGTGGCTCGAGTGTGTGTGTGTGTGTGTGTGTGTGTGTGTGTGTGTGTGTGTGTGTTGAAGCAGCACTGATATCTCCAACTGGATGACCAAAAAATGTATGTAATACCACTCACAATGAAAATACTTCTCTTAGATTGTTCTGCTATACACACATTCCTCAGATGGCAACAGTAGAATCATTTGGAATATATGCTGCTAGAAATTATTGCATATTAAATATTTTAAATAAAGAAATAGGATGCATCATTTGCATGACTATCACCTAAACTCAGGTGTGATTTTCTAAAGGACAGTGAAACTTGTTTGTGTAGTTTGAAGAACTCAGTCTCTATTGAGAGTTAAAAATCTGAGGCCACTAACTATGCCCTGAGGGCCATCTGAACAGATACTTTCTATACAGCTGACTAGTTATTGTTTAATCTATGAGGACTGTGTTTGAAGCATATTGTTCTGTAGGTTGTCCTTACTACATGGGTTGCCTTGAATTACTCCTAAGTTTTGAAACTACTGTGTGAGGATGAAAGTGTCCCAGACTCAAACTAAACAGAGGACAAAAGCAACAACTAAATAATCAATCAGTACACAGTGCATTTGAAATGATACTCTCCTTTATGAATATCTCCTTCTGCTGGCTAGGCTAAGGCTCGGGAGAGTCAGAAGTAGTAGCATACACACATTGAACTCCAGGGAGCGAGGGTGCTGGTTTCCAGAAATTATGCAAATAAGACTTGCAAACTTGTTTCACATTTTGAAGCTTCATGGAGGTCTATGATTTGAATGAGGTCTTTGAAATATATTATAAGTTTGGTTGCTATGGATATATGTGAAAGTAGAGAGGCATACTTCACAAAGTGAATTATTTTAGTTTAAAACTTAATAAGAATAATGGGTAACTGGTATGTAAACAAATAGACCCGAAGAAATTATAATAAAATGATTCTCTTCTCTTGTACAATCTTTCTTAATAATACCAAGCTTTCTGTGGCTTTCTGTAAAGCCAGTAAGAATTTATGATTGTTTCTTTTACATTGGCTCCATATAAAAATAAAACATCAAAATAAATGGAAAATGTTTCCTTAATATTTTCTCATGATACTACATACCCAGATATTAGTTCCAGTGGGGGAGACATTATATATGAAAATAATACTAATAGTACATTTTTCCTATTCAAAAGCACTGCCTATTACTTTCTATCAAAAATCAAGACAGAAATGAAACCCACCATGTCTGGGTACAAGATTTTCTAATCTAGCATTGTCAATATTTCCTCCTTTTTAGATTTAGATCAAGAACTGTCATTATCTACATTATTTTACAAATGATGCAATTGATTCATGGAAATTTTTCTACCTACTTCCGAAATATCTGTAAGCTTTATATTGGATTACACATCGGTCTGCCAAGAGCTACTATTTGCTTTGCAGCATTTTTGCCTGGGGTCTTCTTTAAATCTCAAGTCTCTGTACAGACATAGACTATATTTGAAAATGTTATCTCTTTTAATAAGATATTTAGCCTTTCTTCCTTAAATGATATCATCTTTCATTGATGATATATGTTTTCAAATTATCATAATTGAAGAATGTTAAGGTACATTAGAATCAGCCATTTTTTCAGCAGCGCAGATTTTCGTAAATGCTAGGAGATACATATATATTTCAAAGCTGAAGGTTTACATTTTTTTTTATCACATAAGGGAATTGGAGCCAGCAAAGATCCAAAGGAGGCAATCTAATTTAATGGCTTGCAATTATAGTTGATGAAGAAATGTGTTATCTGGGGAGGAAAATAAACCACTCAGATGACTTCCTACTGAAAAAAAGAAACATGAAATCAGGGAAAGTAAAACGACAAATCTTGACTTTCATATGTTGTTTTCCATATTGACAAAGTAACAAAAACATGTTGTAAAGGGAGTATGAGGTAATTGGAGTCAAATCCCATTTTAAAAGTTCATCTAGACGGTTTGAAAAGAGTTTTTATAAAAGGAGCAAAACCATGAGTAAAACCATTTAGGTTTTTATGAACGCACATTTAATGAAGCATCATAGCTCACGAAAATGGAAATAAAATGAATTCTGAAATCAAATTTATCATTCCACATGGGAGAAGTATATTCTACCTCAAAAATTGCCAAAAACATGCTGTCTGGGAATGAGACAGGTCATAATGAGGTTTTTATCATGCAGCAAATTAATGTGCTACTCAAAAAAATGAAGTATTATTACAAATGACTCTAACTGTTTTTTCATAATCCATGACTGTCAATCACATTATCATGATGAATAGGTCATATTTAATGTATGTTTTAATGAAATTATCTGTATGTGTAGGTTGAATGTAGAGTTAGAGAATTTTGACCTTGCACTGAAGTGTGAAATTTTCTCCTGATAATAAATGAAACTCATTCAGTTAGTAAAAATTCTAGAACACATATAATCTCAAACTCTTGAAAAGGAAAAGATATTTTTATCATTGAATCAAGCATGTATGAAATAGAGATAGAAATGATTTGGAGCTAACAAGGAGTGTAACAAGCTACAGAGCACGAGAGATATAGACTGTTTTGTAGGTTGTTAACATGATGTTGAAAACTTGCTAACAGAAATAATAAGTGATTTGAGATACTTAAGGAAATAAGCTGAGAGAGCTACTGCGATGCTTTGTGTTGGATTCAATAACTGATTTTAAAGCAAAAAGTCAACCATGGAATTTTTAATCTGGTAGCTTGCGTGAAGTTAAAACAAAAATATAGGTCACATTCAATACACTCATTCTTACCGCAGGATTTCATTTTACCTATTATTCTAGCGTTGAAGTGGAAAAGACTATTCCCACCTCGCCAGTTCCTGGATTTATATGGAAATAGTTGCTCTCTCTAGACAATAATAACATTCTGCATGAACCATATTTTTCAAGTCACACTTGTGGTCCCCGAACTCTTATTAAGAGCTTCCGCGTCTCCCTCGAACGGTTTCCAATAGGAAGATGAGATGACTATGCATGCATTTTGGAAGGCTGAGGCTGGCATTTGGAAATATAGTTCACACTCGCCTTTCCTCCATAGTATTTTCTTATGCTCTTTCTTGTTCCATGTGTGCCTAGGTAATATTTTTTCACAAAAGGTGTGTAATAAAAATTTCTTGCATAAAAATGTATCTGAAAAAAATATTTAAAGTACTATAATGCAGAAAGAACTTTTCAGCTTGTTGTGTTATAGCAGATTTATGCTACATTTTATTCTTAATGATAATTTTTATTTGGTTTAGTTACCATCACGCATTCATGTCCAATTACAGACAATACATTAAGGAGAAATGCAATTTATAGTGGTAAAAATATATTAAAAAATATATATATATGGTTTTTGAATGACTTCATTGTTCAAAATTAAGTCCTCTCTCCAATTTATGTTCCTCTCCTATCAGCCTATACACAACACTATAGGAGACAACTATATTACCTATCTGGTCCTTATAAATATTTACTTATGACTGATGTGTAATATATAAAACAATAGGAATATCCTAGTTTGTTAAAAAGAAAAAATGCTCTAGACTACTAGAGTCAGAAAATCTGATTCTAAATCATATTTACCAACTCTTCTGAGCCATCTCCCCAACCTGGAATGGGAGTTCTTGAACAGTTATCTCATCTTCTTCATAAGAATAGCACTTAAGGTGGACATATACAGAGTGTTTCACCCAAACACAGCTAACTACATTTTTCTCAGCTGCACATGGGTCATTTTCTAAAATAGACCACATATTGGGCCATAGGTCATGCTTAAGTATATGTAAGAAAACAGAAATTATCCCATGCACATTATCTGACCACAGTGCAATGAAATTGGAAATAAATGGAAAAAGAAACCACAAAAAAACTTTAGATACATGGAAATTAAATGACATCCTACTCAGCAACCAATGGGTCACAGATGAAATTAAACAAAAATTCAACAATATCTACAATTCAATGAAAATTCAAGCACAACTTATCGGAATTTATGGGATACATGAAAGCAGTTCTCAGAGGGAAATTCATAGCTGTGAAATCACACATTAGGAAAACAGAATGAGAACAAATAACTACCCTAATGCTGCATCTTCAACAACTAGAAAAGGAAGAGCAAACCAAACCCAGAGCCCAAAGAAGGGAAGAAATCATAAAGATTAGAGCAGAAATTAATTCAATTGAGATGAAGAAAACAATTCAAAGAATTAAAAAAGCAAAAAGCTGGTTCTTTGAAAGATTAAATAAAATTGATAAGCCCCTAGCTAAGCTCATCAAAAAGAGGAAAGAAAAAATTCAAATACAAGCAAGAAGGAATGACAAGGGTGTAATTACCACAGACTCGGTGGAAATTCAGAAGATTATCAATAGCTACTTTGAGAATCTTTACTCTCACTGAATAGAAGACACTGAAGAAATGGACAGATTCCTATAAAGGTATAAATTGCCACAATTGCATAGACAAGATATAACCACGCTCAATAGCCCATTAACAGCCAATGAAATGCGAGATGTAATTAAAAACCTGCCAACAAAGAAAAGTCCAGGTCCAGATGGATTCACAGTTGAATTCTGCAAGAAATTTATAGAAGATGTAGTCCCTATACTCCTCAAACTCTTCAATGAAATTGAAAAGGAAGCAATCCTCCCAAAATCATTCCTAGAGGCAAGTATTATACTCATACCAAAACTAGGGAAAGATGCAACTAAGAAAGAGAACAACAGGCTGATCTCCGTCGTGAACATAGATGCCAAAAACCTCAATAAAATCCTAGCAAATAGAATTCAGCAAATGATCAAGAAGGTCATACACCATGACCGGGTAGGATTCATCCCAAGATGCAAGGATGGTTCAATATTCGAAAGTCTACAAATGTAATACACTATATCAATAGAGCGAAAACTAAAAACTGCATGATCATCTCCATTGATGCAGAAAAGGCTTTTGACAAAGTCCAACACTCATTCATGTCCAAAGTTCTACAGAAAATTGGAACAGATGGCCTCTACTTCAATCCGGTAAAAGCCATTTATAAAAACACAACGGCTAACATAATCCTAAATGGGGAAAAACTGAAAACTTTCACTCTTAGATCTGGTACAAGACAAGGATGTCCTCTATCACCACTCCTATTCAATATAGTTCTGGAATCATTAGCTAGAGCCATTACACAACAGAAAGAAATAAAAGGAATAACAATAGGCAAAGAAGAAGTTAAATTATCTTTATTTGCGGATGACATGATACTTTACTTAGAAGACCCAAAAAACTCCACCAAGATGCTACTAGAA
>NW_004524596.1:3730905-3754383 GCF_000260255.1 Octodon degus | reverse complement strand
ACATATAATCTAAAATACATAGTTTAAAAACTCAAATGAACTAACAAAATAAAATAGTTGATGATCTTGCACTCAGGCTGGGGAGATAGCTCAGTAGAATAAGTGCCTGCCTGGCAAGCGCCGGGTCCTGGGTTCAATCATCACCATCATCATTGCCAGTATCGCAAAATTAGCCAGTATCAAAAAATTTATTTGCTTTAAATTGATTTCACCATGAGAGAAACGACAGATAAAGTAAAAATTCACTTTATCATCCACCCCAAACCTGTCCTTTTCTCTTGCTTCTCAGAGGAAAACTTTATGTAAATTTTATGTGTATTATTGTAGAACATGTTGTTGGATATTAGCATAAACACAGTTTTACTGTAGTTTTGAAAGTAGATTTTAGGGTGAGGGAGATAGCTGAGTGGTGCAAGCACCTCCCTGGAAAGTGTAAGGTTCCAAGTTGGATCCCTGATACCACACACACAGAGAAAAAGGTAAATTCTTTACAACCTTGATAAAGTTTTGTGAGTATGATTTGTTTTCTTACAATATTTATCAGCGCTGCCTCAAATTATAAACTTGTGACAATTATCCATATACTGATATTTTGAATAAACAGTTACCAACCTAATTTAAATCTTCTTCCTTCCAGGGCTAACATTTCAACTTTTTTCAACTGTTTCCCCATATAATTTTGGTACTTTGACTATTCTATTTGACATTTGACTGCAGAGATTTTTGGAGTTTTTCTGTATCTTCTAATCTGATCCATTCATCTGCAGGTCTGTTGTTTTGCCAGTATCTTGTTGTTTTTATCACAGTAGCTCTGTAGTATAATTTCAAGCCAGGGATTGTGGTGCATCCCCTGCTTTTCCTGTGTTGCCTGGCATTGTTTTTGGTATTCTAGGTGTCTTCTTGTTTCATGTGAACTTTAGGAATGCTTTCTCTAGTTATGTGAATTATGCTGATGATGAAGAGTCAGTTGTAAAGAAGGATAAGCTTGTGACATTTAAAGCTACATGGATGGAGCTTAAGACCATACTCTGCAGTGAAAAGAACTTGGCACACATGTAAATATTGTGTTCTTTTTGTAGCGTGGGAAACGCAAAGTGTAGATAATAAGTCAAAAGTGTAGTAGATATTGTCAAGTAGGAAGAAATTCTTCAAAAGGAACTGGGTGGGAGGAAAGAAAAAAAGTAAATGTAAAAAGGACAAAAATGGAAAATAAAGCTTTGGAAATAAGGAAGGAAAGAGAGGTGGAAGGGAGAAGATGAGAATTATTAAAAAAAAAAGAACAAAGACAAGTTCCCTATGATGAATGTGATCATGATTTATGTCTAAATTGTACCAATAAACTTAAAAACATTGATGAACAGAGGTCCTACCACATATGAATATTTTCAATGGCATGAAATCTATGTCTTATTTAATTAATACGAAATTCAGTGACTATATTTTCCACATGACTTGCCTCTTTTTGAAATGTTTTTTTTTCATATATTTTTCTCCTATCAAGCTAGGTGGTAATTTTTATTGAGTTAAATTCTCTACACTTGGATCCTTACCATTTCTCTGTGAAAAGCATCATAAATGATATCTCACCATCTGCCACTTGTTTCAGATTTGACTGTAGAGATTTTAGCAATAAGTTGATTTTAGTCTCTTATAGTAAAACTTATTATTTCTATCTCTGTGCATTTCATATGTATGTGCTTCAATAAATTATTTTCTTCTGAAATCATAAAAGTGTTTTGATTTTTATTGGATGTTTTATGATTTTATTTTGGGATTTTTACCTACATTTATTAAAATAAGAATTAGCATTTCTTTTTATATGGACAACAAATACTTTCTTGAACAATTATCCATGTACCAATCTTTGGAATACAGTTATCAACTTAATTTGAACCTTCTTCCTTCCAGGGCTAACATTTCAACTTTCTTCAACTGTTTCCCCATATAATTTTGGTACTTTTACACTCTATTTATTCTTCTTAGAGTAGGCCCCAACTTTTCTGTATCTTTTCATGAATATGCCAAATAGAAGTTTACAGAAGAAATTATTCTGTGAATACTTTATTCAGTGTAGTAGACGTATTCACCCTTTCATTCAGCTCTTTCATTGCCTAACACGGCAACCTTCCACTACACGTCTACGCTCACATATACTCAACTCCTGACAACTCAAAAATCGTTGTGTGGGGGCCAGGGCAATAGCTCAGCAGTCTGAGCAGCTACCTGGCAAGTGCAAGGACAAAAGATCAATCCCCAGTATCACATGCCATATGGGTCCCGGACCAAGCCAGCCCCTGAAACCAGGCGTGGTGGCACATGCCTATAATCCCAGCACTGGGGAGGCCCAGACAGGAGGATCACTATGAGTCTCTCCTTTACAAGTCTGTCCTTTTGCATATGGCCTATCCATTTGCAATATCTGTTTAGTTTTCTGGTATATTTGATCCAGATACTTAATATTGGTTAAACTTTCTACTTTAAATTAGACGACCCATATTTTTCTGACATTATCTAATTGAATATTGATTCTATCATGTAGTATTGGTCCTATTATTCTTTTAATATAATCATACCTTATTCTAAGCTTTCTGTGTATGTGAGAGGGAAATAATTTCTTTTGTTTAGAATTCAGCTCATCTCATTGATTTAGAAATTCTATGTATTTACTGATCTTTTCCATGTTTCACCATGTCTATAAAATGAAACTTCTCCGCATTATCCTCACAGTGTTTGTCAGTCTTAACTTAGATGCAATAAGAGCCAACACAAGTGTCAGGCTGACAATAGGGTAGGGACTTGTTAAATGCTAATTGTTTTCATTTTTGTAATAAGCTTTCTCTGTCTCTCTGTCTGTCTGTCTCTCTTTCTGTCTCTGTCTGTCTGCCTGTCTGTCTCTCTTTCTGTCTGTCTGTCTCTCAGGATCACTTTTAGTTGTGAAACATATTAAGACATAGTTTTTGCATCCTTCCAGTTTCTTCCCACTTGGGTGTCTTCATCGCTGTCAAAGACGTTCCATGCTGTGGCTGTTGTTTCAGAATGTTTTGCTGTGAAGACTTCATCTTTTCTTCCCAGGAGAACAGATCCGCCTTTTATCCTGCTCCCTGGATCTCTGCTTCATCTCCATCTGGTTCACCACTGCACTAGTTGACTACATAGATAATTGTTGTTAGTAGTGATACTACACAATTCCAAAAAATCTAATGTCGGTTTAAGTTAATGTCATAACATTTTCAAATAACTGAATGTGCTAATAAGCTTTTCTGCTGTTAATACACACTACTGAATAATCTCAAATTAGAGGAGTAAAGTTTTAATTTGCTTCAAAGTTTCATTGATTTTGCAATGATGAACAGAAACACTGAGATCACACCCAGGATTTGGAAGTAGCCTTTCTTACATTGATGGGGCAGACCTCAAGAAAGAGCAGGAGGAGGAAACTTCAAAACCCCTCAAGTGAGTCTGGCTAGAGGACAAATGAGTATGTGAGCATCTTGCTATTTACATTCTCCCCAATGGCCTGTCTGTTTTTCTCAACCCTAAGAGTGAATCTTGGCCTTTTTAGACCTAATTGGCATCTCACCCTCTGGGATTTTTATCGAATTTTCTACTTTGCTGACATACTTGAACAGCGCTGGCACTGGTGTTTGAAAAGGAGCTTTAATCTCATGAAGGTGATGAAATGCTGTCATCTTTAGAAGAAGTGACTGTCACAGTGTTCGGAACAATACAACAAAAGGGGCAGGTGCCAAGTGGAGGCTGCCTCTTGGGTTTCCCTTTGTACTCTTCAGATGGTTTCAGTCTTGTCTCTGTGGAATAAAGTGTTTATTTGCTTTTTTATCATCTGAATAGACTTTTGATGAAAAATACACTCTTCTTGTGAGTATATAGACTGATACATATTTTATAAGTCACTTAAAATTATAACATACTTCTAAATTAATGATTGCAAGTTTTGATCACCCTCAGATTTGAATTTTTTTATACATCAGAGCTTTGACAGAGCCCTCTGATATTTAACAGGGATGTTTGTCAGCTGACCAGCTTCACTTCCAGATCAGTGTATAGTTCCTTATTTTTTTTTAAATGGTAAAGTTGGTTGTTTAAGTTATAGCTAATGTCTTTATTGAAGGGTAAGAATACATTAAAAATGCTTTGGTAAAACCAAGGTAAGGATAAATCTCCACAGATTCATAATCTGTGAAGTCACAATCAATGCTAGATGTCACCTTAGTTTATTCTGATTCCCAAGCTCTTTTTCTCTCCTTTTACCTTCTCAGTGCAACTACAACAGGCTAACAGATTAGATAAAATTATAAAATGATAAGACAAGTAAATTAGCTTGACAAAACCCACCAAAATGAGCACAGTTAACTGAGCCATTCATTCATTCATTCATTCATTTAAATCATGTGGATCGTGATGTGGTTATTCCACCTACGTAAACTTGCAGCAAAAATGGCACATGGACATGTGATGTATAGTCATAAAATCAGAGAAAAGAGTTAGGGAACTGCACTCACATAAGCACACAGGCACAAATGAATGTAACAACTTCATACAACTACATTATGGAAAGCATGAATTCAGACATTTCCTCTGAGAAAAAGAGGCAACTCTAGATGGAAGGGTCTGGGAGGGGTAGACTAATGGGTAAAATTACATTGAAATTGTATCCTAAATCAAAGATAGGGATAGGGTTCAAGGGACAGAAACAAGGTAAAGAAAAGAGGTTATTTCTGTGTATGATCAAGCACAACATCTGAGTAAGCACCAAGACATTTTCAGCAACTGTGAACCACTTCAACTTCAGGGCTATAATTTGGCTGATTTGCAGAAGGAAAGAATATAGGTTTACTCCATAAAGGGAAGCTTTGAGTGTTAGATTTAAAAGTTCAGATTTTATTTGAAAGACTGAAAGTAATTCTGAAAGACTTTGCAATAGAGAAGACGTCATTTCTTGAAAGGTCACTTGGTTCCTGTGGACTTGACTATAGGCAGTGGTGGTATCTAAGGCAAGCTGCAGGAGCGGCAGCATGTCAGTGTGATTTTAGCAGAAGGGAGCAAAGGTTATCACAAGGATACATTACACAGATTAAAGATAGTACTTCATCAATTACAAATGAGTGCTACTTCATGATTTCAAACACTGATTTCCACGAGCCAAAGTACGTAAATTTACCTTTCTATTTTTATTTTTATTTTTTCCAAGTGCTGGGGATTGAACTCAGGACCTTGTACTTGCCAGGCAGGCATTTATGCCACTGAGCTGTATGCCCAGCCCAGAGTACCTAAATGTAAATTGCTATAATATTATTTAATATGTAGGACCTTGAGTATCTCCCTAGTTTGCAGTCATTGTGTTCTATTGCATATGTCATAATCTCTTCATCTTTAAATGGGAACTAGGAGCTGTACTACAGGTCATTTCATGGATAAAAAGAAGTAGTTTCTGTGCAGCTCTTTGTTTCCTGCTCCATCAGAAAAGAACCAATTGACATTCTGCGGTCTAACACTATTTTGTTCATCTTCAACATTGCCAGTGAATGAAGGAAAATATATGTTTGAAGAAGGGAAATTGTTTTAATTTAAAGAGAATTTTTTTAAAAAAAACAAACAAAAAGTTACAGAATTTCAAAACCAGGTGATAGGAAATTAACAATAGTTATCATAGTGCAAGCTGTTGTCTTACATTAGCAATTTCTATCAGTTCATTGAAAGGAACAGTTAGTGCTTGTATTGTTTGAACATTTTGCACACCTCTACCTGCTCACTGGAGCAACTACTTTGAAGGAGACAATTTTTTCTGCTTGCACTGTAGAATCAGTTAATCTGAAAGATTCTTTGCAAAATTCTATCTAAAGGCCTGCCTACATGGGAAAATGGGGCAAAAAATGCCCATAAGTATTCTTTTATGCTAGCGTGTTCTCATATAGTCATTGCCAAATGAAAAGTTCTTTCAAGTGCGCTTGCCCTTACCATTTTCTATACAGGCAGATATATTCAGTGGGGCCATGTGATTTTCTGATAACATGCCCACAGTGAAGTAAATGCAAAAATTGACTTCATCCTAGCACAAAACTTACAAGCTTGTTCTCTGATATTTAGCCCTTAATTTCAGATCTATAGAGCTGTTAAAAAATGAGAATAAAGCCTGAAAAATTAGATCACAGCTAACCACAAACTCTATTGCTCAAGTCCTGTAAGGTAAGTCATAAGTGCTAGTAATAGAACACGGACCAGGGGACATGACTATAAACACATGCAGTTAATATGCATATATACACAGTATGTCTGTATCTAACCACATCATTATAAACATGGAAAAGAGCTGGTTCTATTCACTATCCCTTTTCTTCCCTTCATATGTATTAAAAACTAACCACTCTACAACCCTTTGTGCATACACTCAGATATAGTAGTCTTAAATGAGAATTCAACTATCAAAGTAACTTCAAGAAGACTAATAGACATGGGAGATTGTCATATAATTTATCCCACAATAAAATTTAAATGACAGTGTAATTTTTAATGAAAACAATGGCAAGTATTGCTCTGCATATGACCCCATGGAGCACTAAGTATAAGCACATATTTTCTGGAACTCTGCTGCTCCTGAGTCATGTAAATGTCCTGGAGAAAATCAGGAGGAGCAAATCATTCAACTAACCCAGATCCCTGGGGTTTGTGGAGATATAGTCTCAGAGCTTGGCAGTCTTTGTCTCAGGCCTTTACCACCAAGCCATGCCAATGTTCAAACAATAATTTGTAGGGATGGAAATGTTTTCAGCTTAAAACAATACATTCATTGGTTGCCTTAACTGAACTTCTTTGGAGCAACTTCTTTTGCTGATTGAACGACAAAGATCTATGTTTGTTATTTTGACAGATCAGTATTGGAATTTTGTTGCCTAGGGAAATTTGTACAACTGTTCTAAGTTTAATTGCTTAGCTTTTTATTCAAATTATAAGACACTGTGGGGGTGACACCATCAAAACTCTCTGCTTCACACTACTCCCAAAATAATTCCTGGAGGCAAGTATTATGCTGATACCCAAATCAGAGGAAGTTGCAAATAAAAAAGAATGACTGGCCAATCTCCCTCAGGAACATAGATGCAAAAGTCTTCAATAAAATCCTAGCAAATAGAATACAACAAATCATCAAAAAGATTTTATATGACCTGGTAGGATTCATCCCATGGATGCAACGATGGTTTAAAATATGCAAATCTACAAACTTAATACATTATATCAATAGAGCCAAATCCAAAAACCACATGATCATCTCCATTGATGCAGAAAAGGCCTTTGACAAAGTCCAACACTCATTCATGATCAAAGTCCTACAGAAAATTGGAATAGAGGGCCAAGACCTCAATCTGATAAAAGCCATCTATGACAATCCAACTGAAAATAATCCCAAATGGGGAAAAACTGAAATGTTTTACTCTCAGATCAGGTACAACACAAGGACATCCTCTATTACCACTCCTATTCAATATAGTTCTGGAATCATTAGCTAGAGTCATTAGACAAGAGAGAGAAATAAAAGGAATAAGAATAGGTAAAGAACAAGTTAAATTATTATTTGCAGACGACATGATATTCTACTAGGAAGACCCAAAAACATCCACCAAGAAGCTCCTAGAATTAATACACAAATTCAATACCATAGCAGGTTACAAAGTCAATACCCAAAAGCCAATAGCATTCTTCTACACATATAAAAAACAAACTGAGAGAGAAATTAGAGGAACAATACCTTTTAAAGTAGCATTGAAGAAAGTGAAATACTTTGGAATTAATCTAATAAAAGAAGTAAAAGATCTAGTCACTGAAAATTACAGTACTCTGAAAACAGAAATCTTAGAGAAATTCAGAAAATGGAAAATAGTTCTTGCTCCTGCATAGGAAGAACCAAAATTGTGAAGATGGCCATACTACCAAAATTGTTATACAGATTCAGTGCAATCTCTATCAATATACCTATAACATACCTCACAGATGTAGAGAAAAATCATTCCTAAAATATACTTGGGACCAGAAAAGATGTAGAATAGAAAGGCATTCCTGGGCAACTAAGTCAAGGCAGGAGGCATTATAATTCCTGACTTGAAATTATACTACAAAGCTACTATGCTAAAATTAGTATAATATTGGTAAAAAAATAGGCCTGAGGATCAATGGAATAGATTAGAAGGTGCAGATACAACTATAAATACACTCAGTCATCTTATCTTTGACAAGGGGGCCAAACATTTTCACTGGACGAAAGATATCCTCTTTAACAAATGGTACTGGAAAAACTGGCTCTCCACATGCTGAATACTAAAACCATACCTGGGTCTATCACCATGTGCTAAACTAAAGTCAAAATGGATTAAAGATCTAAATATTAAAACAGAAACACTAAGTATCCTAGAAGAAAAAGTAGGTGAAAATCTCGAATATATAGGGGTATCAAACATTTCATGAACAAAAATCAAACTGCACAGGAAATACTTGAAAGAATCAACAACTAGGTCCTTTCTTTTTGAGAAGTTTTTACACCCTGAAAGAAATCACCAACAGAGTGAAAAGACAAAACAAAAATTCAGAAAAAATCTTAACTAATAATCACTCACACAAAGGTCTTCTATCTTGAATATATAAAGAACTAAAATTATTAGAGTCCCAAAATTTAACACCCAATGCCAAAAGGGGTATCTGAGATGAACACACATTTCTCAGAGGAAGAAATACAAGAGGCAAATAAATACATGAAAAAAGGCTTCACATAATTACCCATCAAGAAATTCAAATTAAAACAACATTGAGATACCATCTCATCCCAGAAAAAAATGGCTAGCATAAAGAAATCAACCAAGAACAAATGCTGGAGAAGCTGTGGGGAAAAAGGAACTCTTCTCCCTTGCTGGGTGGAATGTAGACTAGTGCAACCATTATGAAAATCAACATGGAGGGAGACTCTTCAAAAACCTAGGACTGGAAATTCCATTCAATCTAGCTATCCTCTTCTGGGAATTTTCCCAAAAGAACTAAAAACATCATATCAGAGTGATATATTTGCACCCATGTTTATAGCAGCACAATTTGTTACAGCCAAATCTTGGAAATAACCAAACTTCCTGTCTTCTGAGGAATGGATGAAAAAGATGTGCTTTTTTCTTTTCTTTTCTTTTCTTTTTTTTTTCTCAGAACTGGGAATTGAACTCAGGCCCTTGTACTTGCCAGGGAAGCGCTTATTCTACTGAGCCATCTCCCCAACCCCAGATGTGGTATTTTTATACAATGCAGTATTAATCAACTAGAAAGAAAAACAAACTGGAAGTCTTTGTAGGTAAGTGGATGCAACTTGAGGCTATACTCATAAGTGAAGTGAATCAGACCCACATGTGTAAATTGCGTATTGTCTCCATAGTGTAAGAAATCAAAAGAAGAAGTAAAAACTGAAAGGTACAACAGACACAGTTAAATAGAAAGAAACAGAAATTAAGGATTCAACAACAAAGAAAGGAGATAAGTTAGGAAATAAGGTAGGTACAAAACGTTACATGTATATATACAAAATGAATAAGACAATAGTCGTATGAATTTCCATTTAGTTTTTGAAAATAGCAGTTAAGAAGATTTCTGATTCAGTTTAAGATGATTCGGTCTTACTCCATTGTCTGTCTCTCCATCCCTACCTTCTCTCTCTTTTTCTCATCTTCCTTCCTTAGCCACTAAGTGTTTTGTACTTTAAAGCTTTTCTTTTTTAAATTGAGAAGTGATTTTTGTACATCTTTATGTTGTATATCATGGTGGAATTCTCACTGTGACAAACTTGTATGTTGCTATCTGTGAACTCAGCAATAACATTGAGGACAGCAATGTGTATGCTTGAAATACCTGTCATCGTGGTCATCTAATGTGTACCATTCCTGATCTTATATCAATTATTACTATATTCTCTGTAAAGTATTTTTTTAAAAAGGTAATAACTAGAAAATGAGAGACAAGAACAAAAATTTAAGATTTCTTGAAAGCATGTGGTAATATTCAATCATATGTCCCATCCTGTGTAACTATATCTGTGACTCTGAGCAACAGATTTGGTGATGAAAATAGATAATATATCAATCACTGTTGGGCAGATAATCTTGTTTTCAAAATCTGTCACGTGTATATTGTTGTATGTTACCGTGGTTCTGTCTTTACTTTTGTTTTTCTTGTTCATGCTTTTACTCTTAAAAATAAAAAAAAATTAGTTAAAAAGAGAAAAAAATAAAATTAAAATTGAAAAAAGAAACTTTCTGTTTCAGTTTAAGATGACTCAGTCTTATTCCATTGTCCATCCCTTCATCCCTACCTTCTTTCTCTTTTGCTCATCTTCCTTCCTTCCCACTAAGTGTTTTGTACTTTGAAACATTTCATTTTTAAATTGAGAAGTGATTTTTGTACATCTTTATGATGTATATCATGTTAGCTAGATACACACATATATTATATTATAATGAAATCAAAGTAATAAAATTTCTTTCTCTTTAAATAGGACACTTAAGTTTTTTTTTAATTACTTTGACATACATCAAACCCTTAATCAAGGCATAGGATCTCAGATAAGCTCCTAACAGATTGAAATAAAGTACATATTTGTCTTTCCTCGGTACTCTTGAGTTTGCATTAAATACATCTATTTTTCTTTAGACTTGTCCCTGAATTCATCATGGCTACCTCTGTTTAGTTTTTGGAAAATCAAAATTGGCATGTGACTTGTATTTCTCTTGATACCGCTTCCAGTGCTTAAATATTGATGAACCTTTATTAATTTGACTGTATTTCTAAAATTTAAGATTTCTTAATCTTATTTTGGTATGGTCCAAAATACTCCTCATGCTTAGGGGCTATAGCAGATTCCTTACCATAGACTACGAACTGGAGTGGTAGCCCTGCTCCTGAGACGATATAAAAACAAACAAGCAAACAATGAGTTTTATCTTTCTTTCAAACAAGATTTAAAGACAATTTTCTGATAAAGGAAGAGGAGGGGATAGAATCTAGACATAGCTGCTGACCACAACTTGAAGCAGGCTATTTCTCTAGCTATGGAATGATTATTGACCCAGACTGATTCAACCAAGGACAGAAATTGAAATGCCTGGGACACAGCCGTTGGAAAATGCAAGGTTGGAAAAATGTCTTTATTTCCTTGATAGAATTTGTCTGTCATACAAGATGTAGAAAGATTTTTTAAGTCAGTGCCTAGAGTTGAGTGAGATAGTATTTGACCTAAAGTGCAGTGGAGAAAATATTTGTCACCAGTCAAACTCTGGGGCTTTGTTCAGGTTTTCCGAATTTCCACCCTAACTCATTTTTCCAAGCTGATTTGTCCAGCAGATTTGCAACACTGTTTTGTTGCAAAAATTGCAGTCTTATTTTCTTCAAAAAAATTGATTTAACTGGTGATTAGAGTATTCTGTATTATTACTTTCCCAACCCAAGGAAAAAAATTGAGATGTAAATTTATGTTTAGCATAGTCATTAGTTCATAAAAAAATGTTTTTACTAGCTTGGGATATGTTACATGTGCTGTTTTATTTGTATCTTGTTTACTTTTATTGATTCATGATTTATTTATTTTTAATATTTATTTATTTATTGTTTGTTAGTTTGTTTGCCATACCAGGGATCAAACTCAAGACTTTGTACTTGCCAGGCAAGTTCTTATGCTGCTGAGCTATCTCCTTGATTCATGATTTCTCTAAAAGGACTTCAGGTTAACTTGTGATTCTTATCATGAACTTTGTAGTACTTATACTGCCATGGAAAAACAGCTACTCCATGAAGTCTTCATTGTTTCTTTCTAATTATACAACTCAATAAAGCTGTATTAAGATCTCCATAGTATTTTCATACCACCTTTGATTAAAAGCAGAAAAAATATGGACCACGGACAAGAATCTAAAAGAAATAAGTTCTCATCTTAGTATTTTTTTCTTCCTAGGGTGACATGTTATTTGTCCTAAAACTGTTTTCCCTTCCCAGAATAAATATGAGAAAGGGCTATTTTTATTTTTACTTTTTTTCTAAATTACTGAAGTTTATTATCCATAAAGAAAGAATAAGCAAATACATTTACATTTTCTGTTTTGACTGTCAGAGAGTTTTATTTGATTTAATTTTTTAAACTTTTTAAATTTCTAGTCCAAACAAAAATATTTTATGTAATAATAAAAATGCAGGCCTTATTGGAAAAATCTTAGGAGTTACAGCATACATGTTGAATGTGATGTTGTAATTTCCATATTTATAACATAAACCTACAATAAATAAATAATAAAATATCTTTACAATAAATAGATAATAAAAAATCTCAATAATGATCTCCTTTAAAACAAGGTAGGCAATGTTAGATTTTAGATTCAGTCTAGAGTAAGATTATTTAAAAAGTATTTCTCACTATTCCTTTATTTTATAAAACAAGCTCTGTGAATGCCTATTTGTGAAAATCTTATAAGGCTCTACTAAATATCATGTACTGTTTTGTATTGCTATCTGTTTCCAAATTTTTATTGGCACTCCATTTTTTCTCATCTTTCACTAGTTTTGTATCTTCTCTAGATGGTTATCTCATTTTATTTTATCCTTTGTACCTCAGGGTCTTGAAATCTAGGTGGACATATCTAAACCTGGATTTCCTGGAAGACTTTAAGTAAACTTTTCTAATTATTCCAGTTCAAGCCTCTTGGGTACTTTAGTATATGGTCTTCCAAATATGTAAATATTTTAGTACATCAATAGATAATTGGATTATCATTTATATCACGATAGCTTAAAGTACTAGTTTTTAAAAATTTTCCTTTAAAATTAAAGGAAATAAACCAATTCTAAAACTACTGTATCTTATATTGCAATGATATATTAATAATAATGTTTCAATACATTAAGTACAATAATATATTAGCATAATATTAGAACTATAAGTATTTTATTTCTTTCATTATACATATTTTATGTATATTAGATATACAAAGAGACAGTAAGAGAAATTGGGAGGAAAGGACATTTTTAAAAATATATTTAGTATAGGCTCTACAGGGTCTACAGGATCTCACTACACAGATAGGACTCCTTGTGATTCTTGTTTTCAGCCTCCCAAGAGCTGGGATTACAGGCGTGTGGCACCACGTCATTTGAATCACCATCTGAGTGCTCCCCAGGGGTGGGGCAGCCACAATATGCCTGGGCTGTGTAGGGCAGTTTGTATGTGTACTTATACATACAATTATGTTGGTGACATTGTAAAGGTACAATAATTTATGCATTCTCTTTTTTCTAGAAAAAAATTAAACATTTGTGTATCTTCACCTATCCATCATGCCAGAATTGTAATCTCTTCCTTTTCCCTGGACCGTGTGACTCTCAGCATTATGAAAAGCACAAAACTAAAAGGAAAATGCCTCAGGTCAGCTAGCGCTTTGGGCCACGGTGAATTTCATGTCATTATTTTTCCTGCCTACACGATGTCAGGGGACTTGGTATGCTTCTCTCCTGGTAGCCTGCCTCGATTGCCCCCTTGGCCTATGTCTTAGTTACTCTTCTCTCGTTGCTGGGACAAATACCCGACACTCAAAATGAAGGAAGGAAAGGTTTATTTAGCTCACAGTTACTGGAGGTTTCAGTCCATACTCATCGGGGTCCAAGGCAGAGAAGCACAGAGCAGAAAGCAACCTTTCATGGCAGTGGCAAAAAGCAAGAGCGCAAGGGAGGGGTAGCAGCAGCTCAAGCAGCTAGCTTCTCTTCCCACCTTACATTGTAATGCAAATTACCTGCCCCAAGGTAGGGGAAGTACTCACACCTATGGGTACTTCCCAGTATTTACCCACCTCTGGGTAATCCCAGCAGTACTAAAAACCATAATCCCAGCCTTGGATCACACATAATCCCAGTGGATCATGAGTTAACACAAACTCTAGAAGTCCTCACCCCATGACTGCATGAGGTTTTGGGGGGACAACTAGACACAAACCATAACAGCCTCCATTCCTACTTTCTTCATTCGCTCACACAGATGCTTTGGCCTCCTGTTTGTAGGAAGTTACAGCCTATTGGCAGAAACAAGGAAGACAACAAATAAATACACCAGAAACATGCTCTGGAGCTCTGCAAGGTTACAAAATAAGCTGCAGGGTAGATTCCAGTAGAGTAACAGTTTAGCCATAGTGCTTAGGGGAAAAATCTTCCTAAGCAGCTTCTATTGAGCTAAGATTTGAGGGATAATAAATGAAATTAAGTGTCTGCGACCCTTGTAATCAACGTGTCCTAGTGAAGCAGCAGCACTTGTGGGATAGACGCGAAGTGTAGCTCCATCCCGGGCTCCTGTCCTGTGCTTACCTGTGCTTGGCGGGGGCAGCTCTGCTTTGCCACTGCGTGAATGCTCAGCTGAACAAATGACTTTTACATGATGTTGAAGAAATACTGTCATCTTGTTCAGTTACGAGTCAGTTCTTACAAGTGTTCTGTCTGAAGTGTTTTTCAATTTCAGTTTCTATAATCTGAATATCAGCCAGGATATACCTGTAGCTATTCCTGTAATTGGGAGATAAGAATGTTCTCTCATTCTCTCTCTCTCTCTCTCTCTCTCTCTCTCTCTCTCTCTCTCTCTCTCTCTCTCTTCCTTATTTCTTCTCTTTCATTTTCCAAACCAAAGTTTTAATTTTTTATTTTTATTTATTTATTTATTTATTTATTTTTTTGTGGAACTGGTAATTGAACTCAGGTCCTTGCGCTTGCCAGGGAAGTGTTTATTCTACTGAGCTGTCTCCCAGGCCCCAAATCAAAGTTTTAATCTGAATAGTGCCTAAGAGGGACAGAGAAGATGTGAAAGGAATGAGTGAGACTGGGACCTTGACTGGAAAACACTAAATGAGCTGTCTTTTCTTGGTCCCGACGATGAAGCTGAGTTTTTAACCTAAAAGAAGTTTCCATGGATGCTCCAGGGACCTTACCTTATTTTCTCCACTGCATTGCTGGTAGTAACAAATTACATTTGTGAAACATTCTGTTATTTATCCTTTAATCCTTCTTTGACCTACTTTTCCCTGGGGACTCAGCCTCTTTTTGATGGGAGGTAAATACCATTGAAATTGTTCCACTGGTACTGGATATTAAATAATTTCTGGCAGACTTTCTTTCACCTTATATTTACCACTTTAGTTCTGTGAAACACCCATGTATTTGTCTTCCTCCCATTCCCTATGTAATTATTTTCCAGTGCAAGAGGAATCTTTCTCACTTTTCTCTTTCTCTCTCTCTCTTCTCACTGTCTCCACCACACCAACACAGGCCTATTGTTATATGTTTTTACTTGAATGTATTTCACATCTATGTCAGATGCCAGGCCACCGTTGTCCATATAGTTCCCAGAAACATATACTGAGTTCACTGAGAACCCTTCATGAATCCATTCACATTAGGCTTGAGGTCAGTGCATGGCATCCTCATCCTTCTCCTTTAACAAGAGACATACATAGGACCTCTAAGCATGGACATCACTGATCTGAAATTTTTCATTGAAAAGAATTTTTTAAAGTTCCTTCTTTAATAAAGAAAATGTGAAAAATGGGTTATTAGGCATGAGATAATATAAGGAGTACATTTAGCCTTGCCTACTCTACCTTTCTTCTCCTTCAAGGCACCTCTTAAATAAAGTGCCACAAGAGGGACAAATTGAAAGGGCAAGGCATCATTTATCAGGAAGGAGGCTTTCTCCCTAATGGCCCCTGGAGTAGAGTGTTTCTTTAGGAGATCACAGCTTGTGTGAAGACAGATTTAAAGGCCAAGGCATCAATTAGAAATCAACAGTCTTCCTGCCTAATCCTGCTTTGTACAGCTTCTTCAAGCAAGATAAAAATGCCATCAAAATGGAAAATGAGACCCGTCAAGTAACTTCAACATTTCCCTTAGGCTACTAATGCTCACTACCAGGAGATGCAGAATTTTTGAATCCCTCGTAAAGTTAGGAAAGTTTACACAATGTTTTATGTGGTCTGATGCTATTTTATGGGTCTGTTGCAATGCTAATTTAAAGAGACAGATATCAGCGATGAGTAGGTCAATACTGGAACACTGGCACTCATAATTACAAGATTTAAAATCAAAGTGGCTTCAAGAGGAGGCAGAACTACTAGATGATTTCTTTCCTGAAATAATGTAGTTCAATGCATTTACTGGCTCTGTGTGTGTGTGTGTGTGTGTGTGTGTGTGTGTGTGTGTGCTCACGCACGTGTATGTGTGTGCATGCCTGTATGTTCATATACGTATAGCTCATATATGGACAAGTATAGACATGCCCATGCATATGTCTCACCTCTTTATATTTTATTGTATGTATGTACATTTATCTTACAATTTCAAAAACACAATATCTATACATCTTTTAAAAATCAAATATATACAAAAGAAAGAATGTTCTCTGCATAAATATAAGTGTTCCAAATATTTAGGGAATTTTTCTTTTAATCATTCTGGAAAATTATCACAAAGGATATATATTCCATTGTGTGGCCAACTTCTCATCTTTTATTTTCTTTATTTTATTTTAGGGAAGGAAAGATTTGCTTAGCTTACAGTTTGTGGAGGTTTCAGTCCATCCTCAGCTGGCTCTGTAGCAGACAGCAACGATTCATGATGGCAGAGAACAGCAAAATCAACAAGAGAGAAAAAGGAGGAGGGTACTTCTCATCTTTTCTTTCTTTTTTAAATAATTTTATTGAGAAACAAATAGCAATAAGACACTTTCAAAACCAATCAGTAGGACAGTTTCAATAATAAATACATTGCACATTATTGTGTCAGTGGTTATTCATTTTACAAGATGCAGACATGACATCCTGTCCCCAAACACTATTAGAACAAATCTTATTCATTAAATTAAGAGAAAGTAGCTGTATATGTAGCCTATTTTGAATATACAGATACAAAATGGTCATTCATTTGTATCCCCTTTTTTGCTTAGTTTTGTCAAAGAAGTGTATTCCATTGTCATTTAAATATTGTAGGTGTGTGAATTCAGAAAAATTTTCCAATACAGTTCAGTAGTCCATAATAGTAGTGGGTCATCCGCAGGACTGGCAGTGTCAGAAGTCAGTGACCTGAGCCCTTGGTCCCATGTGTACTAATCTCATTATTCCTTGTGCAAAGCATTTGTTAAAATATGATTTCAAAAACAACCTTTTTGACTGTTGCTAAGAGGTAAATGTTTAAGCCTGTGTAATGCATCTTATCTCTTCTGTGAAACCCATGTGCAACAATGCATTTTATCTCTTGCTTAACATTTATCCTCGTGACAGCCCTGATTGCATTTGACCTAATAACCTCCTGCTTATTCACACACATTTGGTTTGGGTTCACAAAAGTCTCTTGTTATTTGGTAGATTCATTTTAAGTTACATCAATATTTGTTTTGGTCATTTCTTTTGCTTGCTCAAAGCTCATAGATGGTAAAATAAATGATGTTCTGGCTTCCCTTGGTCATGGCCAAAGAGGTCCTAGTGCCTCTATGTAAAGCACTTTTTCTATGGATTCAGAGAACTCACTTCTTTCCTGTTTTTACATGGCTCTTCTGGTCAGTGGAACCCTCAATTCCTGAATTTTATTGTTGACAAGCCTAGCTCATCTTTTCCTATAACTCCAATCTTCCCCCTTCTTACTCTGTTGCACATTGATATTATAGAACAGTGGGTTTCTTTCTGAAAGTTGTTGCATGTATGAAATATATCTTGAACTTTTACAATATTTCTTAAGGGAAGACTGAGTGTCTTCTTTATTTTCTTTGACTTTTCCTGTTCAATGAATATCTATGTTTTCAGTTGCTTTCCTTGTTTCAAATTTTTTCAGATAATGTTGAAAAAAATTATTATTTGGTTAACAACATATTCCAAAAAGTCACTTTTAGAATAACTATCCATTGTTTATCTTTTCTTTAGGAGTAAACATCAATGTATGTGGATTGGTGGCTTTGAGTCCTTTGATAATTTTCATAATTTTTACATTTTTACTCTATATGTCATAAAGGCATGTGAAAGATAATGGTTGGAACCGTCCCTCCATGGTCTTAGTTACTACTTTCAAATCATGGCAGTTGAAGAGAGTGCTGACAAGTTTTAGTAAACAGCCATTTGCACTATGCCAAATGATTACAAAATGCCATTCCTTCATATCAGCATGATACCTGTCATTCATCTATCCATGTTTTTAAACAAAGAGAATGAAAGAACAAACAGAAAAACAGAAAGAGTCTTTCTACTGATACAACAGTTGCTTTAAAAAATGTGGACAGAGGGGTCTTAGAGAACTATAGCAACACAAGCCAGAGCCAGAGAGATACCATATAGTAATCACCAAATCAACTCCTTGTTCGATTCTACTTCTGAGAGCCTCAAGAAAATAGCAAAAAGATCCTGCAGAAAACTTCAGGTTTATGATAAATAACATATTATCTTCAAATGACAGTAAACTATATTTCTTTATTGTGATATTATTTGGCTCCTAATATACAATCCATGTTAAAAATGACCATAGATTCACTGTCATCTACATTTCCCAAGTCTACATCCTGATTCTTCTCTCAGTCTTAGAAAGTTTAATCTACTGAAAAATATAAAATATTTGTTGATGTTTATTTTCTTTATGTTTTAAAGCATTTTACTTTGGCTTAGTATAATTTTGTATTTATTGCAATTTTGGATTTTTGTAGCCAAATGAAAGAATTCTTAAAATTTTTATTCCAGAAAGTACTGTGATATAAAATGAAAATAAAAACAAATAGGTGAACATAGAAAATGTAAAGACCAAATTATTAATTTCTAGTTTTGTAAGAGTTGTTTGCATTTACAAATAGATTTATGACTACTTGGCTTTAATTTAGTATTTGAAGTTGTTCTTCCTACACTAATAATTTCTACTGGCTTTTATTCACATCCTATGTAGCTAGATCTAATTTGCATCATTAGCTTTCTCTTAATAAATTATTTTCAACATGGAACATATTTCAAAATTGAAATTATAAGTATTGAGAAGTAATTAGTGTCTTATGTTTGGGCATGGTAATAGAATGTACTGTAATTGTGTCAGAGAGTAAGATATGCTGTTATGGTAATAGGAGAGTCTGGTACCTGATTGTGACAGTGATCTGGAGAATTTATAGATGTATCAGATCTTTGCAGAATTACATGCAATGACATACCAATAATGCATATGAAGTTGGTGGTCTTTAATCTTATTAACTATGTTGTGCTATTGTCAAGTTCTTGGCTTTGATAAAGTACTTTAATTACAGATGACAGTTAAGATTGAGGTAAATGGGATAATAAGCGTATGGATTCCTATGTAGAATTCTTATAATTTGTTTTTATCTAATAATTTCAGCACAAAACATTTTTTTACAGTTTTAAACAATGAAGTTTAAATAATAAATATATAACTCTTCAACGACCCAGCAGCACCATTGTGGTAAACTATCCAATGCACGTGAAATTAATGTCACCAAATGTGTAACAGAAAATCACTTTACATAAAAAGAATAGAAAGAAGTAACAGAATTAAAACCCAAATCTGTCACTTCATCCACATCCCAAGTCAACTGAAATCATAGAAAGAGTAGAGAATGACTTACCAAAACTGAGAAAAATATCTTAAAGTCCATAGGAGAAACTGATGGAAGAAGAGATGGAACTTTATAGAAAAAATTATAATTATAAAAAGTCAATAGATATCTTCAAATTTAGATCTTTTGGATAATATTACCAAGACATAGAAAATGGTAACAAAAATTCAGACTTAGAAACAGAGGTTATCAGCATTGAAGTAAATGGAAAATAAAATAAATAAAGCACCATCCGTTTAAGCTACTTGCAAGTTTTCTGATATCTAAAATTAGACAAATAAGTTGAAAAATTAAGATAAAATACAAATTTAGTGAAAGACATAAATAATAATTTCCAAAAAAATGTAGATAATTGAATCTTAAATAAAAGTCAATCCCTCCCCAAATCTAGACCAGGGGAACATATGTGTGAAACCTATTCTTTTTTTAAAAAAATATTCTTAGAATTACTTATTTATTCATTTACTTATTTATTTGTTACAAGGTCTTGCTACCCAGCTCAGACTCTTAGTGATCCTCTTGTCTCAGCCTTCCCAGCACTGAGATTACAGGTGTGCACCAGCACGGTTTTGGTGGTTGGCTCAGTAAAAGGCCAGCATGGCAATAGGTACCAAGGCTCAAATCCAGGTCCTTGTGTTCACCAAGCAGGGCGTAGACTGTGGAGCTATCTCCCTGGCCCAATCTATTATTTTTAGAAAAGAATGATCATCTCTGTTACAGAGGTTTTGGGATTAAACAATTCAGGCATATACTACAAAAATGTAGTAATAAAAATAAGCAATCCTATTCTTATCTCAAAAGATAGTATCTTCCTGCTGGTTCTGCAACTAGATAAATATATTTTTTGAAGAGGAAAGCCACAGTCAATATCCCTCATATAGATAGATTGGAAGACATTCTAAGTATTATCTAGCCTAACCCGTATAATTCAGTGTGGTTGCACCTCTTGACGAAGAATGTCTCCTACCACCAGATCATGTACATACTTACTGGGTGTCCTGACTTATAAATAGTGAAGAAACCTAAAGGTTATGTGTGTTTGGAAAAGGGATTCTCTTCATTTCTCATAGCAGCCTTATGTCATAAGTAGAACATTTTATTAATTAATTAATTAATTAATTAATTTTATTCTTATATAATACCAGGGATTGAAGTTGGGACTTTTCACTACCAGGTAGGTACCTAGGCTGCTGGGCTACCTCCCCAGCCCAAGTAGAACATTTTAGATATATTAAGTTAATAAATGAATTTACCGAGTATGTGGAACACAGGATTTATTTACCTCCAAAGAACACCTACAAATTAACTTTATGAACTATTTTTAGTAGCATCAAATACAGGAACTACTTAAGGTTGATTTGAATAAATATTCATAAAACTAATAATGGCAAGGTGAAAACTCTAGCATATTGATCAATAAAATCAAGCAAGGCAAAAACTATAACACACTGATAAATAAAAATGGGTAAACATTTATGAAGAGTATACCATGTTCACTGACTTAAAGAATAATTGTTGGTAAAACCTCAGTTCTAGCAGTGGCCAAGGTTTGATCCCCAACATGCTATGTTAGCCCCACCATGGGTGTGCTCTGAGACAGCAATTGAGACTGGGTGTTGTGGCATGTGCCTATAATCACAGTACTTGGGAGACTGAACACAGGAGAATCACTATGAGTCCAATCTATGTACTGAAACCCTGTAGACCCTGTTCTGCCCAACTTGTTAATAGATCCAATGACTTCTTAAGATGATTCTGAGAATTTTCTGTGAAAAGTATTGATAATTCTAAAATGTGAAAATGTTATGTATTTTAGCAGCTTTAATTGAAAATTGAAATAATATGATGGTTAAAACTCAACGTTCTATCCCCTCAAACACTCTAAGTTAAAACACACACACACAAATTGAATAATTCCTGAATAGCCAAAACTATAATGTTGCTTTAAAAATGATACCACTTACAAAACTTCACATATGCAATGATTTTTATAAAATTTAAAGAAAAGAGAAAAAGGCAAAATATTATACTTCATAAAAATTAAAGTATATTGAAAATTCAGCATTAAAGAATAAAGAGCTAGGTACAGTTTGGGAGAAAATATTTTCCACATTTCTTTCTGTGTTAGTTTTCTGTTATATGACCAAGTATTTGAGGCACTCAGCTTATAACAATATTTTCACAAGTTCAAGTCTACTGTCATGTAGATCTACCACTTGGACCTGCAGCAAAGCAGAACATGATGGAAACAGGAGCCTGGGCTGGCCTGTGAAAGCAAAGAGAGAGAGAGAGAGAGAGACACAGAGATAGAGTTTCCCAGTCTCAGTAATATCACTTTCAACAAGAGGATCATTAGGAGTCTGAGTTGCGTAGTGAGACTCTGAACTAAATACATATAAATAAATAAATATAAATAAATAAATAAAGTAGGTGAGTGAGTAGATTCTGAGAATCTGAGGAGTATTTACCTGACCTCTTCTTTCCTCAGTCTCTCCCTACATAGGCTCTTAATTTGCACTGGAAAAAAAAATACATTTTGACTCAGAGAGCAACTTCTGTCTTTTCTCTGACTTTGTTTGGGGATTTTTGTTCTACTCAGCTTCCATTTTTATTTTTTTAAATTTTTATTTTATTTATTTATTTATTTATTTATTTATTTATTTATTTATTTTTGTGGAACTGGGGATTGAACTCAGACACTTGTGCTTTCCAGGGAAGCACTTATTCCACTGAGCCATCTTCTCAACCCCTATCAACTTGCATTCTGAAGGTTCCATTACCATGCAATAGTTTTCAGTACTGGCATCCAGGCTTGCTTGCCCAGGGCCTTTTGGAGAACATTTGAGATCAAAACCCTGAGGCCCTGTCACAGGACTTGTATCTTACTTTATTACAAATTTACTACAATAAGGGGACTTACATCAAGCATACACGATTTACACGTAAAGTAATTCATGAAAATTGATCCAAGAACAACATCAGTTTTGAAAATCCTAATCCCTTTAATGACGTCTATTTGCTATAAATTAATCTCTGCAAATTCATAAAACAATTTAATAAAGCTCTAATAACCTATGAAACAGTAACAAGTAGACTAACAAAATATAACAGGAATTTCCAATAAAAAGAAAAAAGATTAGTATATAAATATATCCAAGGAAATATTAATACATATTGAGAAAATTTGATCAGAGTAGACAACTCCAAGTACCCTGAATTCCAAACTAGATAGGCACAAGAAAACATGCATAGGTATAACAGTCACAGAAACCTCATCTTTGGTACTTCTATCTGCCTTCTTGTATACTGAGACAAAAAGACAAAAAAAAAAAAAAAAAAAAAAAAAAAAACCATGCATTAGTTATGTTTAAACTATTATGATTCATAATTTAAACATTTAGAAAGTCATCTTGTGGCCTTCAATACACAGTGAGACTGGTGTAAGGGAGAAGAATTAGAGAGAACTGATAGAATTGTTTTGTTTTGTTTTGAAGTCAGTCAATGTGTACAAAGTGAAATTATAAAGTAGACCTAAGGCTGGCAAGATGGCTCAGAGGACTAAATGCCTGCTTAGGCAAGCCCCAGGAACAGGAGTTGGATCCCCAGCACCAAATGCAGTGCCGGCCCCACCCACAGGCGTGATGAGCCGCTGTTCACATGCCTGTAATTCCAGTCCTGGGGATGCTGAAAACAAGAGGATCATTAGGAGTCTGAGCTGCTTAGTGAGACCCTGGACTAAATACATAGAAAGAAGGAAGGAAGGAAGGAAGGAAGGAAGGAAGGAAGGAAGGAAGGAGAAAGGAAGGAAGGAAGGAAGGAAGGAAGGAAGG
>NW_004524596.1:3715908-3730805 GCF_000260255.1 Octodon degus | reverse complement strand
GGAAGGAAGGAAGGAAGGAAGGAAGGAAGGAAGGAAGGAAGGAAGGAAAAGAAAGAAAGAAAGAAAGAAAGAAAGAAAGAAAGAAGGAAGGAAGGAAGGAAGGAAGGAAGGAAGGAAGGAAGGAAGAAAGAAAGAAAGAAAGAAAGAAAGAAAGAAAGAAAGAAAGAAAGAAAGAAAGAAAGAAAGAAAGAGAACATTTTGGCTCAGAACAACCTCCGTCTCTCTTCTCTGACTACACACCTATTTTTCATCACGCGATATAATTCCTGTGAAAAAAAGTCTGACAGAAAAATATACATGTCTTTTTAGGCTGAAAGTGCTAATTCACACTGCCAGACCATACACAGCAATTATAATTCCATTAAATGTTTATATAGTTTTGTTTAATTTTGACATGGTAGATTTTTCTTCTTAACTCTGGCAATGATCAGAGAAGAAGCCCTGAGTCTCTTTTATCAAGGACCGGACTTGCTACTCTTCCAAATTTATTTAATTTGTGCTTCTTGTTCCTTGACTCTCCGATTTTTTTCTTTTCATTTCTGGCTTTGTACAGTATGTGGTAAATTGCTATGGTCAGAAAAGAAGGATGTACTCTTGTAATTCTTTTATTTCTAATCATTGGTGAAAGGCTAACTCACTTACTGGGCTGCCCACCTGTTGTTTTCATTCAACAAAAATTTGAGGTGTGCCTTGCCAGCCCCACCTGCAGGGCATGCTGAGAGGGAGATTGAGACTGGGCGTGGTGGGGTGTGTGCTGTAATCCCAGCATTTAGGAGGTTGAAAACAAGAGAATCACTATGAGTCCAATCTGTGCAGTAAGACCCTGTAATAAATGCATTAAAAAATGATAATGAAGTTTTAAACATTCACCCAATTCCTGAAGTATGGGTTTGCTTTTCTGTATTGACTCTCAATAGTCGTTGGAAATTTAGTTTCCATGGCTGCTGCAGGTTTGTAGTTTTGCTAAGTAAATTTAGGCAACTTGAGTTATTTTTATTATTATTATTTTTATTAATTTTTTGAGAAACAAGTAGAAATGAGACAGTTTCAAAACAGGGTAGTAGGACAGTTACAATAATTAATATATTGCATATTGTTGTCTTCATAGTAGTTATTCATAGTACAAGATGCAGACATGATAGCTTGCCTAAACACTATTAGTACAAATCTTTCTTCTCATTGCACTAAGAGAAAGTAACTGTATATCTATCCTAACTATTTTGTATATACAGATACAAAATGGTCCTTCATTTATATCCCCCTTTTTCATTCAGTTTTGTCAGAGATGGGTATTCCCTTGCCATTTAAATATTGTAGATTCATGAATTCATCAAAATAATCCAATATAGTCCAGTAGTCATAGTGGGTTATCTGTAGCACTGTACAAACCTCAAAAGTCATCTCTGAAATTGCTGGGCTCCAGACATTGTTTCCCTGCTCTATCTGTGCTTTATACCACCCTCTTTGGTTTTTTATTTCCCATAATTTTATTGAGAAACAAATAGCAATGAGGCAGTTTCAAATCACATTAGTAAGACAGTTTCATTAATTGCCTCTTGAAGACATACTCATAAGTGAAATAAACCAGATACACATGTGTAAATATTGTATAGTCTCCCTAATATAAGAACTCAATAGAAGAAATACAAACAGAAAGGTGTAATACAATTAAAAGGAAATCAAGAACTTGAGGACTAGACAATGAAGAGAGAGCAGGGAGAAGAGCTAGGAAACATGACAGAGGCAAAACCATGCAGTTATATGTACAAGATGAGTAAGACAATGATCCTGAAAATCTTTAGAAGATTTTTGAATCTAGCAGTTAATTGGAAGGATTCTCACCCTAACTATACATGCTGACACCTGCGAACTAAGCAACTGCACTGAAGATGGTAATTTGTAATAGTAGGTTCATGCTTGGAGTGCCTGTCATTCTGGTCTTCTGAATACGTGCTGCTTGTCATGATACACCAGTTGGTGCCATGCTGTCTCTTGGATAGATGTTTGTTTAAAAAAGAACGGGGTTGTGAATGAAGGCAGGAGAAAGGAAAAGGTATATTGTGGGACTATCCTGCTATAATGTTATATATGGTTAGATTGCTGGACTTATGTGTAAACATGTATAATTGTTTATTCCTATTTTTAAAATATATTTTAATTTTTTAAATGTTTTTTTCATCATATTCTGTAGAGACTTAAAGTTTAACATGTCAATACTTGACAAAAAATACCTATTCCATGTTATGCCTAAGATGTTTGATATTCAGATAGATAGTGAGGTTAAGCTCAACAGCTTAGGTTGTATTGTAATAACAATAAGCTTCTGTTCTAGAAGGTTAATAACCTAAGTTTGCAGACCGAAAATTAGAGGAAAAGGAGGGCCACAAGGAAAGGAAACATTTTGGCCCTAGCCTTCTAAGGTCAATTAAGACTCAGGACATATGAGAACCTATACTGTAACATCATGTAACTCAGTTGTGTCCCAAATTTTCTGATCAAGGAGATTATGGGGCCAAAGAGGAAAGTGATCAATGATGTCAATAGAGTGTGCCTAAGGAGAGTCACATAGAGAAAAAAACATTTTCTCAGGCTTTCACAGAGAGCAAATTGGTCAAGCAATGGCCATGACTTATCCACAAGGCTGACACTGACAAAAGATGTACAAACTGTGGTGCAGGATCTCAGGATAAATCTTGAGGGGATTTGACTGACCTTAGGAGATACAAAAGCTACAATTCTTCTTACATAGGTCTTGTTTTATCTTCATCTTAACCATCCAGCAGAAAAGTATAAAAACGAAGTATAAGGAGTAAAGTCAAAGGCTGGGGAGATGGCTCAGTGGAATAAGCACTTCCCTGGCAAGCGAAAGGGCCTGAGTTTAATCCCCGGTTCTGCAAAAAAAGAAGAAGTAAAGCCATGTTGGTATGTTGAGCTGTAAGTGATTCAGCTCAACAACTTCTGACATTGCCAGTCATGCAGAAGACCCAATATTATTACGGACTACTGGACTATTTTGGAATATTTTGCTGAGTTCACACACCTGTAAAATTTAAATGATGGAACTAAACCAAAAAATGGGATATAGATGAATGACCCTTTAGTATCTGTGTATTCAAAATGGTTAGGATAGATATACAGCTACATTCTCTTAATTCAATAAATAGAGGGATTTGTTCTAATAGTGTTTGTAAATAGAATATCATGTCTGCATCTTGTACAACAAATAGCCACTAGGAAGGCAGTAGGCAACTTGAGTTCTTATCCTTTTAGTGCCCTGTTCTCTTTGCTTACATGAGTCTGAGTAGTTTCTGAAATTCCACCAGTTTTCCTTTATGGAGAACACTTTTTGTTCACATCGTGCTTAATACTGTAAGAATGCTGAAGGTGAGTTCTAATATAAAACTGCTATTGGTACATTAAATGCTCTTGAATGTTATTGCTTTGGGCTATATTTGCTCATCAAATCTAATCAAAACTCCAATGTTCTGCCTTCTAGGTGAGTAACTGCAGGTAAAGTAAGCATGTCTTTTTGTATTTTAAACTAAATCTTCAAAATCATATTTGTACATTTACCATTGACCAGTAGACACTTCAATTTATTTTATCTTGAATGAGAAATAAAATAAGATTGCAGTATTATTTTTAAGGCACAAAACTTTAGGAATTGTATTACTTTCAAAACTAAAGGATCAGGGATGTAGCCCAGAGGAACAACACCTGCACGAAAAGCATGAGGTTGTAAGTTCGGCTCCCAGCACCAAAACCAAAATTTAAAAAAGCAAAGAAAATGAAGAATATCCAGAAATCTCAACCAATGTAATATTTAAAGAGATCATCTGAAGAATGTGAGCTATATATGCCATGTTTTCCTTTTATAAATAAATCCAAATATATTTATCATTCTATTTATCATTCTAGTTTTAGAAAAGATGAAAGTTTGGGTTTATTTTTAATAAATAGATCAGTATTTTCATTTTATATGAATGACTAGTTGTTGAACACTTGCTTTAAAGTGCCTTGTAATTTCACATTATATACTGTGACTACACTGAAATCCAAACAATTTAATCTCAATTCTCTTTAATTCTTCTTTATGGATGTCACTGATTTCCCTGGATATTCAGGGCTACAATGATGACATTCAAAATGTATAACTTATGGGCCAGGGAGATACTCAGAATAGTAAGTGCTTCTCTGGCAAGTACAGGGTCTTAAGTTCAATATCCAATACAGAAAAATCATAAATATATAACTTATGAATTATAATGGCTTACACTTAACTAACACTTGGTTTTTCTTTTGTCTCAGCATCCAAATAAAGTAGGCATATAGAAGTTATAAAAAATGAGGTAGACAGTAATTTCTACATATGTTAAAAAAAAAGCCCTCCTTGGTATGATAGAAAAGAATCCAAAAAAGTACCATCCATGCCTAAAAGTTAAGAAAATTCCCTCAAAGTTTTTACAACTCAAAACTAAAATGTTAATTAAAAAAAAATCCAAAATGCTGTCTATGTTTGTATTTAAAATTCTGTTGAAACAGAAGCCCTGATTCTGCCCTTAGTGTATGTAAATTCAATGGTTTGATGAATGCAAGCTATGTATGCCACAAAGCTAACACTAGTCTCAAATGCAGACAATACTGGCTCAATACTCTGAATGGCAGTGTTATAGAAAATACTTGCCTTTATTAAGCATTAATATATTTATTTTCAGTCTTTATATTCTTCTTACTACAGCAAGCACATTATAATAGTCAAAAAAACCTGCAGGACATTTGATGAAACAAGAACATGTGACCCATGGTGGAGAAAGAAATGTGACCCAAGGTGAACAGAAAGAGTGATAAGGTCAAGGAGATAGCTCAGTGGAATAAGGGCCTGGTTGGCAAGAGCAAAGTCCTTAGTTCACTCCTCAGTACAAAAAAACCAAAACAAAAAAATGATGAACCAAAAATAATGCTAACAATAGGTGACTCAGAAATGGAACAGAGAAATATAAATGGGGATTTTAAAGCAAGACTAATTTTGTTAAAGAAACTATTAAAAGAAGTGAATGATTTTTAATAAACTTTTGGGTATTTTCAACTAAAAGACAAAAATTTAAAAATAAAAAGTAATTGGCATGCTAGTAAGTTTGATATTAAAACAGAGATATTTCCAGATATAGTGGAATGTGCCTACAATCCTGACATTCAGGAGTTTGAGCTGGGAAGATCAGAGGAGTTTGAGACCAGCTTGGGATACACAGTAAGTTCAAGGCCAGCCTGCCCTGCATGAGGTAGTAAGACACTTCCTCAAAATAAGTTAATATATAAAAATAAAGCTTTCACTGGAAAGACTTAATAGAGCAGTTGACACAACAAGAGAAAGATTAAATAAATCAGAAAACAAACAAGTATGAGAAAAATTAAAAAGAGCAAAGTCTTTAATATATATAGCACTATATCAACTGTCTAAAATAGTTGCATGTGGGTTCTTAAAATTTGAGAAGAAAAAAATGAGTCAAAGATTTGCAGATAGTAAACACAAAGTGTGGTAGATCAGCAGCATGCCTTGGCACCTCCTAGATCATCTGCCAAAGCACAGGGCAAGAATACTTCCTGAGAACAGCTTGAAGGGGAAAAAGCAGCAAAGCATCACGTTGCTAAGAGAGTGGCTGGCTTTTCATCTGAAACAATGGGGGCCTAAAATTATGGAATGAGTGTTGTATAAGCAGAAAGGGAAAACAACACTAAATGAAAATTTGCCAACCTATAATATTGTATACAGAAAAAAACCTAACAATAATAAAAATACTGTCAGACAGTAAAATTGTTTGAGAACTTTAAAGACACCTAAGCTGAAAATCAGTAATTACGGAGGCAGTAGAAGACATACCTATGTGCTTAGATAGAAAGCTACATTACATGGAAAATTAGTCTTGTTTTAATACAAATAGATAAATAGGACAGATAGAAAAATTCAGAGATATCCTTGACTAAAAAATGATTCTGAATGATAAGTTAATTCAATTGAGAGTCTTTTGTAACAAATGATAAAGAAACATTAAAAATTTGCATGTAAAAAATTAATAAGTAAAATGTTCCCATCTCATGTGGTGCATAAAAAGTAATGAATCATTGATTTAAATGTAACAACCAAAACACAAATTCTAAAGTAAAATGATGTCTTAATGTCTTTACAATAAAAATATTTCATAGAGCCAATAACCAATTACAAGACAAACTTTTATATCATCAAAAGATAAATGAGTATACAAATTAAAGATTGTAAAATATTATAAAATATGCAAACAACTGTATTCAGAATACAAATGATTAAGTAGCACTAACAAGAATACAGTGGAAAAAAAAGCAGCCATAAAAGTGAGCTTGACATTATTTGTCATAAAAAAAAATGCACATGATGATCATAATGTGCTATAAATTCTCACACGGTGGAAAAGTTAATTCATGAAAAATAGATATGGTAAAATACCAAAGAAATGCAAAGCAACAAAGATGCCCACACACTTAGAGAAAGGACTGTCCATTTATTCCACTAGTATTTTTCTGTCTGACTTTAATAGCCTTGTCAGTGCTCACAAAATTTTAAGTAAAAGCCCACACGCTCTCAATCTTTTAGGGACCCTGAGTTTGACTTAGATGGACAATTAATCATAGTATTATGATTGCAAATGAGACTTTCCAAATATTTTAAGGGCTACCATAAGAGTAACTGTATGTGACATTTAGAATAAGGACACAGGTAGAGAAATATTTCTAAATCTACATTATAATGATTCCTAGAAGTTATTGCTGATGAAGGAAAAACAGTCTAGCAAGGAAAGTCATTTATAATACTAAGATAATACCAAACCTAAGAGTGTGAAGAAAGCAGATAGAGCATAGCATGAAAGATGACAGCATAAGGAATTACTGGGGATTTTTTTTCACTTGTATGTATTTGGTACAGGGTCTCACTACGCAGCTGAGACTCGTAGTGATCCTCCTGTTTTCAGTCTCACCAGAGCTGGGATGACAGGCGTGCACCACCACAACTGGACTCCATGGAAAATTTTAATTTTAAATAAACAGGAACAACAACCAAAGGCAAAGTGTAAAGGATTGATATGAATATCTGGCAATTTTCTTTTAAGAACTCAAAAATAGGTACAAGCAAAAAACCATGCATCATCTTTACTTGCAGCTTCTTTAATTGTAGGTCATACAAATATTTATTATTGTTTTTAGTTAAGTGGACTTCTAAATACGATTCTTACTGAGAAACATGCTATAACTAAATATTTCAGGTAAAGATTTAGAAAAATTGGCTTTGAAGACTACTATGCTGAAAAACAGTTATAGGACCTTAGTGAAATTTCAGTTATACGACAGCTATAGATCCTTGGTGTTTGATTTTCTACTTATAGAATCCGATGATTGGGCCAGGGATATAGCTCAGCAGGATAAGCATGAGGTCCTGAGTTTGATTCCCAGTACAGAAATGAAAAGAAAAGAAAAAAAGAAAAGAAAAGAAAAATATCTGATGATTCCAATAACTGAATTCTGGCACAATTCCTGAGTCTTTGGTCCTAAGATTTGTGTAAGACTAACTCTCATTATATAATTTAAGATTATGTTTAAATATAATGGGATAAGTCAGTGGTCTCTTCCATGATAGGTCTAAGCAGTCACTTTAACCAGAAGTAATAGCTAGAGATCACTCTGGGATTCATTAGCTATCGTACGTGTACCATATTTAGAAACCAACATATGGGCATTAATTGTAATTATATTAATTACTGGTTGCGTGACACTTTAATATTCCTTCCTGAACCTTCATATATTAATCTAAACATGTGGTTCATATATTTATTTATAAACAAACGCATATCACTGTTTCTTATTTATCTATCTAGTAAAACCTATGAATTGAAACTGATGTAATTTCACTGCATCAACATCCATTTCATTCTAGCATCTTCTCTCTTATTTATGAGCTCTTTCTGGAATAATAAGAAACCTACTCCAAATATTGAGAATGTATTTATTTATTTCCCCAGGCTGCACTGTGAAAATGTAGTTTCAGAATTGTTAACCCCTGCTTCTACAGAAAGAAGCCTACTCACTAGATTTAATATCTATTTGAGTAATTCATTTTTCTTATTCTATTTTCTAAGAAAATAGAATATAACGTTTGTGCACAAATTTTATTCCCTTGGTTCTATCCACCTACTCCAAGTTTCTGTCAGCTTCGCAAACATGTATTCTAAACATGCCTCCTTATTCCATTAAGACAATAGCTTTCGTCTGACACTGTTCTCCTTCAGGGTCTTCAGAATTCCTTTGATAAGTAGTCAGTAGGGGTGAAGTTCAACTTTCGTAATTCTTTGTGCTCCAGGTCATGGTACTGCAGGTCACATTTATATTGCTTGCTTTCCACTACCTTTCCTGTGTGGCAACAAATAGAAGTCAATTTCACTCAATTACATTTTTTTAGCTTTATCCGCATCCAACTTCAGAATGTGGATTTTCACAGGCCTGGTTTCTACTATTTTTTATTTTTTCTTAGTTTTCAGTTGAATGTTTGGCATTATACCTGGTGAGATATACAAAGAGTTCAGATTGTCAAGCCAGTAACAAATTATCCGTTTAAAATAGTTAAAAAATCTACTGATTTAAAGAATACAGAAACAGTAAATGCTGGCTGAGTATTTTTCTGTGTAGGATCCTTATGTTAAATGAACATGGAATTTATGAATGTATGCCTATATTCTTTGGAAAATGTCAGGTAAGCCATGAAGTTAAAGGACATAAATGTGCTGTTTTATAAATTATTAACTCAATCCATTAAGAGAATGACTAGTATACATTGTATATGTCTACTTCTCATTAACTTCATGGCTTACCTGACATTTTCCAAAGAATATAGGCATACATTCACAAATTCCATGTTCATTTAACGTAAGGATCCTACACAGACCAAGTATCTTCTGCTAACAACATTCCCTACCTAAAAATTCTCCTTCTAGCACCTAGACTGTTAGTTAGCATGCTGCCTTTCCTCTATTTTATTCATAATATTCCCCATAAAGAGAAGGAATAGATTTATGGCTTCTGCTATATCTTTAATTGATCTAGTAAGTTTTGATTGCCTTCTAGTACATTAACTCTTTGTAAAGGCTGAAGGCAACCTTATCTTTTCCAGTAATGAGCTTGGCATTCCTTCCACTAGTAAACCAGTATAGTGATGACTGTCACTTCCATCCAATCATGATGTGATATGCTGGTGCTGGCTCTTACTGCTTAGGTGGCCTGTGACTTTCCTGGATTACAGATGAAAAGTTGTTACATTCCTTGAGATCCATTCCTCTGTCAAGATCTATTTTCCTTATATTTTATTCTCCCAAAAACTCCACTTGTTCACATGTTCATACTTAAATTTTAATTCTCTTTCCATGAAATTTCTGGATAAGGTAAATTCCATGAGTGGTAAAGGGGCCATATGCTTAAAAGGATTGGTGGAGACCAAAAGCCTCGCTCGATATTTTACCTGAAAACAGTTTGTACAAATTCTGAATTCCTAGTCATCTTTGCACTAAGTAGCAAATACCTTTCTGGCCAATATACCCCTTTAACATTTGCGCTCTTCCAGTTCTACTTATCTCTGTCTTTTCAACTTTCCACTGCATTCATGACACTGATTTCTGTTTTTCATGCTATTTCATTTATTGTTCTTGTCGCAATCCAGTCTTCTGTTTATTCTTGTTATATTTGGTTCTCATGCTAATTTGAATTGAGACATCTAACTGAAGCAAAAAACCTCTAAAGAATGTAATTTCTTAATTTAAATTATTAGTTTCTTAGCTAATACTACATTAATAATCTTCTTAGCTTATTTATTTTTACAGCACTGTTCTTTTATTTTCATAAAAATGTTTTCCATAGGATAATTTATTTATATTGGTATAGTACCTCCAATGAGTTAATAATGTGTCAATAATTATTTTAATTAGTGTTTCATAATACATAATAAGTATTAGTACTATGATATAACTTAGTATGCTGTATTTGTATAAAATATGTGAGCTTCTTATTAAAATTTGCATTTCCAAAACCATTTGATGCAAGTTACCTAAAAACACATGAATTAATAAATCTTTCAGAAAGATTTTTCTTAAAGAGAAATAACAATAAAAACGATGCACAATTTCAAAATAAAATATTATCTTGAATAATAACTGAATAAAAACACTGGATTAGGATCACAGGCAGCCTGTCATCACTGAAAAATATCTTCTAACAGAATAGAAAGCACTATATATTTTTAAAATTACTTCTGTTTCTTTGTAGAAGGAGACAAACAGAAAGAAAGAAGTGAGAAGCTTTCAGATTTCACATGATAGCATTGCAGTGAGTCTTCACTCATCATATAAGATGCTATAATATGTGAAAGGCATCACTAAGGGGACAAGAATGGCTCAGGTAGCTGTCTTCCTATGGGATCCTTCTCTGAAGTAGGCAAAATGGCTTTTTATAGTCTTCGAATGCTATATTATAGACCCACATAGAAATGTTTATCTCATTATTGGGAAAGAAAACACAAATAAAAAGAAACATTTAACCATCTTGTTATGGTCTGTGTGTATTTGTCTCACCAAAGCCTCATGCAATCATTGAGGTGCAGTTCTACAGCTTGCGATTGATTCATAATTCAAGGCTGGGATTATGGGCCTGAGTACTGCTGGGATTACGGAGGTGAGTGCTACACCCAGCCTGGGGCAGATACCCTGAATGTAATGTAAGAGAGACACCCTTGCTCTCTGTAGCCATTGTTGCTGCCACTCCTCTATTTTTCTCTGCTTGTTGCCGCTTCCATGGAAGGATCCTCTCTGCCCTGTGCCACTCTGCCTTGGGGTCAGCCAAGGATGGACTGAAACCTCCAGCAAATGTGACCTAAATAAACCTTTCCTTCCCTCATTTTGGATGTCAGGTATTTGTCCAGGAACAAGAAAAGAGTAACTGAGACAAACCTAGTCACAGTAGTGATAGGTAAACTGAAAAAAAAAAAAAATTTTAAAAGACACCTAAAAGGAAATGTAAAATGGACAAAAACAGTCTAGAAATTCAAGCACTATATATCTTTCATGTGAAAAGGAATAACAAAAACTATTATTTCACTAATTATTCAATAACATTAATTTAACAAATATTAACATCATGTACCTAAGTTCTTTTGATTGACATACTCAATTTTTGTATATTTTCTAAGTATATTGTTTTACTTATGGCTCTAAGGCATAGTATCCTAATAATCACAAGGTACATACAGCAAGAATTAGCATCCAAGTATTATACAACATGATAGATAATATTTTTATTAATTATACACACACTAGCACACATTTGCATATGTTTTGTTGGAATAGTTCCAAAATACACTTGTGCAATGTGAATTAATTCTATTTCCATTAATGTTTCTGTTCATTTAAAGAACATGTAACAAAAATGGTTTTTAAGTATGTTTACACTGACTTTAGCTTATTCATTTTTTAAATTTTTATTAATTCTTTTAGTTTCTCAGAGATTATTACCATGTCATCTAAAATATGTAACATGATCAAAGAGTTTGTTTTATTTTACTCTATTTTGTTTCAAGCCATATTATATTTAAAACATTAATATTACATAATCACAGTAGACTTTTATTACCTTAGTAGTGCTGCTTTTATCATTTTTCATTAAATGTGTTTCAACCTATGAACTTAATCTTCATAACCTATGAACAACCTATATGAAATTAATCTTCTTTCTATTGCTTAGGAAATATTCTGTCTCAGGTTGCTATATGTGTGTATTAAATTACAAATATACATGGAATTTAAATTTTTAAGTAATATTTTCTGTTTGATGCTCTGTTAATTATATGCTTTTCTTTTCCTTTGTTGATATATTGCTGTCCTTTATATTAATTGACCCTCTTATGTATTTTGTTGTATTAATATAGACTTTAGATAGTTCAGTAAGTAAATAAAAGTATTTATAGTTCATTTATACTGCTTTTCCATTAATTCTCCTTTATCATACAAGTGTAGACCCAGAAAAATATAGATGAAAAACACTTTAAAAGAAAAATGATTTTATACTTCTTAAGGAAGAAAGTAGACCGGGGCTAGGGAGATACTCAGCAGTCTAAGTGCCTGCCTGGTAAGTGCAAGGACCTGGGCCCAATCCTCAGCACCACATGCAGTGCTGGCCTGCACATCCATAATCCCTGCTCTGGGAAGGCTGAGGCAGGATTCACACAACAATGGATAGTGGGTAGAAAGCAATCCATATCATGGAAGCCATGTGTGTGTGAGTAGGTACATGAGAGTGTCTGTCCTCCAGAAATAAAAGAATGCCAATCACTGTAGGATGGTTGTGAAAATACCAACTAGAATTGCAAGAAATAAAAGCAAAATCATTGTTGTTTTGCTTGACTAAGCACTATTTTCAGTAAATACTGAAATGGAATTCATGGAAATTAGATCCAGCAATACTTAATTAAATGCTCACAACTGTGTTATTGAATTAGTGTGGTCTACAGGTAAATGCTTTAATCTCTTTCAGAGGCCCCACATTCATTTGAAACTACGATATGGCTTGTAATCACTCCGTTTGGCACTGATCACCTGCGACTGCACTTTTGCTGACATAATCAATTTGCCTTGTGTTCTATTCATCATCTCTTTTATGCTTTGTGCATTTTATTCTTCCTTGATGCTTGTACTTCGATTTATCATTTTTATCACTTCAAATGATGTTGTTTATATAACATTTAAACTATGCATGTTAAATAGCAGTATTTAATGCAAAAATAAATCTTTTCACATAGACACTGCCAAAAACATGAGGACACAAAGTAAAGAAATAAAAATTTAACTAAATCCCCCGGGTACATGCAAATTTGTAGTCTCTCTTTCTGTCTGTCTGTATGTCTGTTTGTCTGTTTGTCTGTCTGTCTGTCTGATTGACTCTCTGACTCTTTTTTTGAGAGAGGGTCTTATTATGCAGTACAGGCTTGTTTTGAATGTATTATGTATGGAACTCATGGTGATTCTCCTGCTTTGTGGGAAGCCATTAACTGGTATCCATTTTATAATAGTGCCAGCCGTTTTCTTAAGTTTCTATTCCCCTGCTGAGTTAAGTTTATGGTCCTTCTCACTTTGCCCATTCCCCATGAATCACGTAATATGCCCCAGAGGTGGCACCTTCCTTCATTGCCTAGATACCTGCTGACCCCAAGAGCCAAGACTTCCTCATTCCTACACTCCCTATATATACTCAGCACCTCCCCTGAATAAACGGGACTTGATCAGAATCCTGTCTTGTCTCCATTTCTCGCGTCGCCTGTCCTCTGTCCTCTCCTCAATTCCCCACTCCTCCCCCAGGTGACCTTCGTTGACTGACCCGCTGGCTTGGGACACTGCTCCAACTTTACAGTTGCAGAGACTACCACTTCACATTATCATTCCTGGACTATAATCTGATATTCTATCTATTCATTTTAATATACTTCCACATAACCAGATGTAGCAAACAGATTTTCCTCAGTGTTTCAATATAGTATCAATGTTTTTCCAGTTAATTTATATTCTAAAACATAATTTTTAAAATAGTAACAGTTTATATTATAGATAAATAGAAGTAAAATTTTTAGTTCTTAAGAAGACTTGTTTTCCAACATTCTGCCCTCTTTGCTCTGTAATTTCTTGATTCTGATACCCTCTTTTAGACATTGAATTTCACCCGGCACAGTGGATAGATGTTGATTATGTGGTAACAGCAAAATAAACGAAAGACTTAAGGATTTATATCCTTGGGGTAAAGCCTAAAATCCTTCTAGAATATGCCTGAGGGGTTTCAATAGAAACTGACAATAGTTTTGTGAGTTCTGAGGAGAGGACTTATTCCTTAAGACAAAATGATGGAGCCAGAAAGTATAACAATGTTCACTTGCCCAACACTGTACTGCAGAAGTCAAATATTACGTTAGAAAGTCTGGGTAGGCAAACTTGAATCGGAGGCATGATTACGTATTCCATGGAAGAAGATCCAACAGTTCATTAAAATGTCAAAACTTTGAAAAAGTATGATTTACATAAGGAGGATGAGGATGTGAGTGACACAGACTTGATATCTGGAAAACAAAGGGGCCTGTGGCTATGTTACCTGCAGTTGTGTGAGTTACAGAGGCAGAGGATGCTGGATGGAGGTTGCTCCTGTGAGTGAAAGCCTGCATGTTCTGATGCTACAATGGGGAGAACAGGCTCCGTGTGCTTTGAGCTTTTCTACCTCTTAGAACTCACGTCTTAAGCAGAGATGAAGAGTAGAAAGGAGAATATTCAAAATGAATTTGCTGCTTATTAAAAAAGATTATATGTATTTCAAATATAATTATTGATCCAATTAGTATAGCCCAACTTTTGATTTGAGATAGTTCTAGCTTAAAACTGTCTTCAACTGTTGATTAATGAAAACATGAAACTGACTCTAGAGCTCATACCACCACAGATATAGTATTAAATTTTATTATAATTCATTAAGGTTCAAATTGTCCAATAAGAAGTAATTAATTTAAATGTTCTAAGATGAGGTGATGGAAATGTTATTATACTCAAATACTTGTGAAATATTTTTATGGTGTATTTGGGTTTAAATCTTGCACTTGTATTTAAGATGTACTTGTATTTAAATTTAATTTTGTTGTCTAACAATCTTCAGAATTAATCATTCAATCAAATATATATTTTCTAAATATCTAGAACACATGTGTAACTTGATTTCTTTAATACTAAAGTAAAATCAATGCCAGAAATATAACAGGAACATACTTAAATACTTTAAGGTTTGTTTTTTTTTTTTTTTTTTTT
>NW_004524596.1:3705519-3715028 GCF_000260255.1 Octodon degus | reverse complement strand
TTTTTCCTAAGGAATTGAACTGTAGGGGTCAGGGAGATGGCTCAGTGGAATAAACACTTCCACTGAGGCACTGTCAAGGGCCTGAGTTCAATCCCCGGTTCTGCAAAAAATAAACAAATAATAAAAAAATAAAAGAATTGAACTGTTGGATGTTCTTGTGTAATGTGTTTCTTCTACTAGTAGTCACAGATGTCAAGCAATATAAATGAAATCAGATGTGTAAAATTTTGTGAAAAATTAATTAGTATTATCGATTTGATTTCTTATTCAAAATGAACATATAATTTGAGCCTTTCAAATCTTAACGGAAAGTTTAAGAGTCAGACTTGCCACCTGTGGCAATCTTGCTGAAGCTTTCCCTACAAGTTTGGAGATGCCCAAGGATAACGGGAAGGACACGTTCATTTTCCTCAAGGTCTTCCTATCATTGGTAGCTTGTGACTCATGTGATAGGTAACACTGGCAACCATACAGCCTGTATTCAACGTCCAAAACTAGCTTTAGTAGAAATTTTACCTCCTCTATTGAATGAAACACTGAATATGTACTCATAATATTCTTTTGTTCATATATACAGAGAAAGAGAAAAAAACTTTCTTCTTAATATAAACATGATTGTCTATTTTTGAAAGTATCCTTCCTGGGCTGGAGAGATAACTCAGTGCTCTAAGCACCTGCCTGGAAAACACAAAGACCCAAGTTCAATTTCCGGTACCTCAAGCCCTGCTGGATCTGGAACCCTAGGTGTGCCATCCTGGCCCTGAATTGGACATGGGGGGACACATCTGTAACCCCAGCACTGGGTAAGCTCAGACAGAAGGATCAGTACTAGTCTAAACTACATAGTGAGATCCTGTACCAAATAAATAAATAAGTAAATGAATAAATAAATAAATAACTTTTTATAAAAAGAAAGTGTCTTTTCTAATGCCATTTTTAGCAGATTAGGTCTAGAACATCTGTGATGCCTCATTAACCCAAAGAAAACAAAACAACATGGAAACTCCATTTTTTGGCTATATAGGTTTATGATTTAAAAGAACAGCAACTCTATTGGTAAAAATTTCATTGAGCCATTTAAATGGTACCTACATTTAGGATATCATTTTGTTTTAAAGTGAAAGATCATGTTCAACAAAGAAAACTAGTTTCAACAAGTATATTGTCAAGACAGGTATGGTGGAGCACGTTTGTAATTCTAGTGCTTGAGAGTATGAGGCAGGAGGATCTCTGCAAGTTTAAGGCCAGTCTGGGCTACACATTAGTTCACAGGCCAGCATGAGCTACATAGCAAGACCCTGTTTCCAAATGCCAAAACTAACACATCAAAACAAAAGTACATTGTCAAGTGTTTCTGAAGGACTGTCTTCACCAGCATGTCATCAACAATTATTCCTGGTCTTCCTGATCCCTAAATTTTTTATTCATTTTATTGAGAAACAAATAGAAATGAGACAGCTTCAAAACTGATTAGTAGGAGAGTTTGAATAATTAACACATCGCATATTGTTGTCTTCATAGTGGTTATTCATAGTACAAGATGCAGACATGATATCCTGTCCAAACACTATTAGTACAAATCTTTCTGCTCATTGAATTAAGAGAAAGTAGCTGTATATCTATCCTAACTATTTTGTATATAGAGATAGAAAATGGTCATTCATTTGTATCCCCCTTTTTTGTTTAGTTTTGTCAGAGAAGAGTATTCCATTGTCATTTAAATATTATAGGTGTGTGAATTCAGCAAAATATTCCAATATAGTCCAGTAGTCCATAATAGTAGTGGGTTTTCCGTAGGACTGGCAATGTCAGAAGTTGTTGACTTGAGCCTTTTACAGCTCATCATATTAATATGGCTTTACTTTTTATACCTTGTTTTTATACTTTTTTGCTGGATGGTTAAGACCAAGATAAAGCAAGACCTATAGAACAAGAAATATAACTTTTGTATTTGACAAGGTCAGTCAAATCCCCTCAAGATTTACCCTGAAACCTTGTACTGCAGTTTGTAGATACTCTTCACATTTGTAAGGACGCAGATGTATCACAAGACTCAAAAGATTGTAGAATGAAAACCCAAGCATTTATTGGAAGAATTGAGAAGAAAATGCAGATTTTTTTTATACTGCACTGTTTGCTCTTGAGAGCAGTAACATGCAAAGTCCTCAAACTTAAAGCTTATACGAAATAAAGACTTCAATTCCAGCAGCTGTGAATGAAGAGTGGTTATCAGAAGTGAAGCAGATCCATATAGATATATGCATGCCTGTAATCCTAGCGCTGGGGAGGCTGGGACAGAAGGATCACTACAAATCCGAACTACATAAAGAGACTTTATATGAAATAAATAAATAAAAATAAATAAATAAATAAATAAATACTGTCAACATCCTGATTGTTCTCTTATGTGTGAAAGATTAGCTCTGATGGAAGAAAATGTGTATTCATCAAAGCAGCAAAAACCAAATCCAAATTTCTCAATGTGGTGCTGTCACCTTCTTAATTTACTACAACTCAGTCTCTGAGTTGAAATACCAATGGGTAAACACATTACATACAGGGCAAACCAAAGCGGCAGGAGGAGGAGTAACAACAGGAAGGCAACCTGCTTTGGATAGTTGCTATGGGACAGGCACACTAGTCTATTGCTTACCCACACGAACTCATTTACTCCTTTAGCACTGATGTGATATGAGAACTAATTATTCCCATTCTGTGGGTGAAGCACCAAAATTAAACTTGCTAATTAACATTTCTAACATTTCTAACATTCCTAGCCGTGTCCAAGGCTAGGAAGTGGTGGTGCTGGCATTTGACTACATGTTGTTATTAAATACATGTTTTCGTAGCACCGTGTTCAAACTGTAACTGCTAAAGGAATACTTGAGCTTAGATATTTAGCAAGAGTTCAGTCTATGATTATATGAAATTAATTTATCAGTTCAATAGGCTCTGAGTAATTAAATAGTTAGAAATATTTTAGTGGCATAGAGGGAGAAAAATAACATCTAAAGAGGAGTAAGATTCTTAAAGATCATGTAATGATAATTGTTGCTCCACAACTAACTACTGTGATTGATTGTTTTATGAAAAGCACAATAGTGTGCAAAAATCTCACTGCCACAAGACCAATAGTATTTCTTCAATAAATAAAAGCCTCTCCTCATTTATTATTGTCACTTATTTTTTTTTCTTTTGGTCTTGAGTCCAATACTTACACGTATTATAATACACATATCTATTTTAAAAGAAAATAATAGACATAAAAGTCAGCATCATGATTTTGATAGGTTTTGGGTAACTATTTCTACAATATTTGAAGACAGTAAAATGCTTTTGAAAACCAATAAAACTTATATCTAACACATCAGCTGTGAGACCCAGCAGGGAACTGTATTGCTGTATAGTGAAACTCATTTTTTAGATCCAATTATGTGTACTTCCTATAACCATTATACCTGTCAACCATGTTCACATGAAATTGCTGAAGGTCAATGGCTCTGATATTAGTTCTGTCACGCAAAACGCAAGTTAAGTGACTTCAGAAGAAGTCGACAGATTATGAATAAGAATAGGTTGCTATTCTACAATAAGATGTGTTATTGACAACTACAGCAACGTCACCAGGCACTTCTGCGTTAAGGTTGTGTTAATGATAGTCTCTGTGTCAATCAAAAGGCTTTCTGGTACGAGACATAATACATATTAATATAACTCAAGGGAACGTAAAACAATGCAAAGGTTTCTAGTGCAGAGCACTCTCAAGTAATGATAGAAGTGTCACATTCATCTGGAAAATGATAATTCCATACAACCTCCTCTTTTTCCTTATCATGAAAGGTTTTTGATTTTAAATGTGGGTTTCCAGACTAATTATTGCCATTAGTCTTTGAAGTGGTATTTCCACAGGTGAAATTTTCTAAATATTTTGGCATTTTGAAGGTTCTTAATCATTTTCCCACATCTTATTAAGCCTGTGGCTCAAACAGAAAGCTGATCTCTGCCTTGCCTGGGCATGTGATCGTTACTTATTTTGAAAATACTGAGTAATATTTGTGCTAACACATAAAAACAGACTCACAGCTTAACATTTCCTGTGGAAAGGGAGAGGCCTGAAAAGAGAAGCATAGATTCACCTAAATGCTGAATTATCTCAGTGATGAATTGCTGGGGACAGAAATTTAAGAAAAGCTTTCCTTTTTATTCTTAAGAGGAGTCAAATGAGACAGCAGATTTCTCCTCTAAAGGTCCACTGACAAGCTGTGTTCTTAGGTAGTCCTTGCTCTCAGATGCAAAATCTTCAAGAGTATGATTCACACACTGGATCCTGGCAAAGGCAATCGGGGAAAATGGGTAGAAAGCAGAAAAGGCAGGCAAATCTCCTACTGAGGTTAAGTCCTCACTTGGCTTTCTGTCTTGTACAGGGAATTTGGAGATAAGAAACACTGAGATCTACTTCTTCCTATTTTTCCAGCTCCTATCATATTACCGTATCAGTGGCATATACAACCTACCCTACCGAAAAACATATCACCCTATGTGTGAAATGTGAAATAAAAATTACATCTTCTTAACCATATGCATAGAGTAAATTCATCCTCCTTAACTGGTCAAATGCTTTTGTCCCCAACACAACTCAGTACTGCAAGTGTCATAAAATGTTATAAACATTTCATAACCACCAATGCTTCCTCCCACACAGATACATTCTATCACTGGTATATGTGGCATATTCTACATTAAACATTTGATAGAATTCGATTCACACACTGTCACAGTGTATATTATCATTCATTCAGTTCATGTTATGTTCTCATTGAAGAAATGTGTGTGTTTGTTAGATAATATGCCATGCATATTATAAAAATGCCATTTGTATTTCTTTCCACCTACTGTTTAGTTTTGGCCTACGTATACATAGGCAGTCAACAAAATGCATGTTCTGAGTTAAATCATTGTTCTGTTCCAAGAATTCATATACAATTTCATTGTCTTTCAGCATAAATTTTTCCTTTTAATCAATGTAATACATCTTTGTTCTTTAGTCACATTTTACTAATGCAATTTCTGTGTCCTGTGATTAATGCTACAGCATAGACGAAAATCAGAAAGGAAGAGAATTCTTTGATTATAATAAATATGGGTAGAAATTTGAAAACAGTGAACTATGCTTTTGAAAATGCATCCTGTCCCTTTTCAGATGGTGTCTCCACCTCGTCAGCCCACCTTCTCTAGACCTCGAGGATTCTGACACTGCTTGCATCTGTCTGTATCGGGCTTTGCATTGGCTTCTCACTGCAGTTAGAGACTCCTAATTTCCTCAAGCATTGTAATTTTCCTCTTCAAAAAGACTTAGTGGACCATGGTGGTGTGCATCTGTGATCTTAGCACTCTGGGATGGGGATGGGGAGGGGATTGCAAGTTTTAGCCCCACCTGGTCAATTTTGTGACTAATAAAGACCTGCTTTAAAATTTTAAAAAGTTTAAAAAAAAGGTTTTTAAACACAGCTCAATGAACAAGTGCACACGTGTGTGTGTGCGCACACACACAACTATAATTCAGCCAATGGAGAAGAAATTGAATTGATTTCACAAGGGTATGAATGACTCATAGATGTTACATGAAATAAGAGTTATGCCTACTCATTTATTTATTTCTTGTCTTCTATTACTTAGCAGAGTACTATAAAAGTGCTTAAGTACTCAATAATGCTTTAAATACATAATAATGGTATCGGCCAGCCAAACAGCTCAGCAGATTTGGGGTTCAATCCCCGGGCCTCCTGTTCCAGCCCTGCCCCTGGGGCATACTGAGATGCCAATTGAGATGGGCTTGGTTTTGCGCTCCTGTAATCCCAGCTCTTGAGAAGCTATAAATAGGCGGATCACTAGGAGCCCAATCTAATAGTGAGACCCTGAACATCCTGTAGACCCTTCCCTAAAACAAATACATATATACATACATACATAGATAATGATACGTGTTAATTTTGTTTGTAAATACATTTCAGAAAAAAAAACACCTATTATGAACTGCACTAAAGTTTTAATAGATTCTTATCTTAAGCAGTAGTTTTCCATTTTTAAAGAAGCTTAACACCTTCGTTAACAGATGGGGAGCAACATACTGAGAATGTAGTCTGATCTAGACATGTTAGAAACTTTGTATAAAATACCCAAAGCCAAATCAATGACAATGAGGTTCCAAGCTCCATCTACAAAGAGCACAGTCGAGTCTGTGTCAACATGGCCAACGTGATACACTTCTCGAGAAGACTGAGCAGCACACTGTCTTCCTTCCAGAGCCAGGAAGCTATGCTCAGAATATGGTCCAGAGCTCTCCCCAAGTGAACCGTAGCCATTCTCAGCAACAACAAAGGCCCGAGCTCCTCCATCGATGCAAAGCTAGCGGGCAAGGTCCTCCAGGAGATCCAACACATCCCTACCAGCTTCCCACAACCTCTCTTCTCTAGTTCTTTTTATTTTGTTGGCAACAGTCCTCAGGTGGGCCTGCCACATCCAGCACCAGGCTAATGCAGTTCAACTGGGTACCAAAGTTGCCCACCAGTTCTCAAGTCACCACACCATGCTTTCCAAGGACAGCCACTAATGTCCCACTCCATTTCCATGGGCAGCCCTGTACCTAATGCCTCGGTGTCATTAAGTGACTACTTTTTGAATGAATGTGTTAGTATTTTTCCAAATGAACAAGTAGAAGAGCCTCCCAAATAAATGCCTTCATTGGTATAATTCGTCTTTTAGCATGTATATTAGCATACATTTTATGACTTTCCATGTTATGCCCTATATTTATTTCCTTTTATCTAGATATTTAAGAATGTCAGGTAACACTACAGCTATATTACCATTTTGCTTCCTTGCTAATGAGAGAGACCATTGATTTAATTTTATATATTTAATGAATGAAAATTGCAAAAGGTTCATAGGCAAGTTTCTTTGTAGAGGAAGTCAAAATTTAAGCAATTTCCTGATGATTTGCATCAAGCCAGGCAACAAATTTAAATAGTTTGGACATTTTCTGTGTTAATCAAAACCATTAAAGGGCTCTTGCTAGAAATTATCCCAACAGTTGACTGTGATAACATAGGTTAGGGCTTCACTTCATCATCTCGAATCACACACAGGATTTAAGTACTTCATTCATGTTCCTAGGACATCATCTCATCATATGAAGGAAGCTCATGGACAGCAGGGCATTGACAAGTACAGAAGAATTAAAGAAACAGCATGTCACACCCTTGAGATTTGATTCTTAAATGCTGAGGGTCTCTTTTAAAAAGAATAAATTCAAACACACAACCACAAAGAGATTTAACTACTAAACTGGTAGTTCTGACAGTTTTGATCCTAAAAGACTAATTGATACATCCTAGTATTTTATATTGTATAATTTCTTTGTACAAATTCTTACATTATATGGAACTGAGAAAAAGAACTATTCATCCCCACTACTTAGCTTAGGCAAAAAAGAAAGATCCCTGTTTATTTCATTGATACCTTTCTAGTCATTTTATAAATAAATATTCTACTTTTATCAGCTTGTATTGAATTGTGTGACCAGTATTCCTGGATCTATGTTACAAACGTTCATGTCCTTCCTCATATAGCATGAACAGCATGCTTTAGCATATACACCCAGAGCCTCACCCATCAGAACAATGGGAAAGCAATGGAGCAATCCAAATCATAGTGACTCTTATACCCTGTGTGAGCTATCTGATTTAATGTCTCCCTTTGTTGTCCAAAGCAGTTCTCATGTACTGGAAGGCAGACTGCCAGCAATGGTTGCAGATTAATGTCAGGAATTGCCTTTTGTTGCTGACACCCACTTTCTTTTTTTCCCCCGCAGCCCAGAGATTGGTATTTAAAATCAATATGTAAGGATCCTGAGGTGGAAGCAGACTGTACACTTCTTGTGATAAAATACCTTGATGGATTAAAAATAGTCAGAGAAAAAAAATTCTATTAGGGCTGGGGAGATAGCTTAGCGGCTTAAGTGCCTGCCTAGCAAGTGTCAGGTCCCGAGTTTGATCCCAGTACTGCAAAAATAAACAACGAACCAACATGGATTAATAATAGTCAAAGATAAAATATCTTGAGCATATTAATAAACATCTTGACATCTACATCTTCAACATCTTTAAAGTGATAAAAATGATAGTACTTGATACTTCTAAATACTTGGAAAACAGTATGGGGTTAATACAACCAGAACTACTTAATGGACACTTATGGAGCACCTGTGAGTATAAAATACCAGTAGTAAATGTTCCTTTAGTTCTACACTTTATTCTTCTAAAGTAATGCAAAAGATACTAATTTTGTCCCATTTTCTACTTTTTCCAAAAATGTAAATGGCGCAAATGCCTCAGAAAATAATACTGTTGAAACTTAAAACATTTACTGATGGATTTTGGGATTCTGGTTTCCTCTTGGACCAAAATATATTTGTGTTTTCATAATAGATTTTTTTGAGAAATATCATGGCAAAAAAGTTTTACCTATGAACACTTTTTAAAATGTGAGGTTTTTTTTTAGTCTTGCAAAAGTGTTTTAATCATTCAGCAGAATCATTATTTTGTTTCTTGAATGATATAAGTACTGTGATTTGTGTCTCCAATCCTTGCAATAGGATAACTAACATAATTTCTTTTCATAATCTGTCACTTTTGCTTTAAATATTTTACTGCTATTTTGCCCTTTGTAGGCTCTTTTAGATTTATATGTTTTCTGGCCAAATGATTGTTTTCAACATGTATGGGCTTTTAAAATAATTCTTATGAATGACTACTTTTCAGTATGTTTCCAGTTACTGTTAATTTAGCCCCTCTAATCTTTTATGTTATAGTTATTTTTTATTATTGCATATCTTCTTTTCATTTACTTTTATACTGAACTGATATATTTTAGATATATCTTTTATTAAATTAAATTAATTAATTAATTATTTTTTGGCAGAACTGGGGATTGAACTTGAGTTTGCCAGGCAAGCACTTAGTCTATTGAGCTATCTCCCTGGCCCTGGTATATCTTTTAAATACTTACATATTGTTTTGTATAATCTGTCTGGCAAGTTCTCCATATTTTTCATATTAACAATAGTATTATTTGATATTTTAAACCATATTATCTCCTGTGCTTACAGTTTGCATGGTAAACTTTAGCAAATTTGGTCTCCAAAATGCTAGTATTTTGTTTTAAATTTCACTCCTTATAGCTGGCATATCTTCTTCTTTATCCAGTTTTCAGTGAAAGACAGTGTTAAGAATTTTGCAATAAAATGAACATGTTTTACAAAGCAAGATACAGTAGATACAATGAATGATTTTTTACCTACAATTTACTAATTCCTTAGAAACAAATAAAAAAGATATATTATGCAAATTTTAGCATTAAAAAGATATTATTGGGGCTGGTGAGATGGCTCAGTAGAATAAGCATTTACCTGGCAAGTGTAAGGGCCTGAGTTCAATCCCCAGTTCCACCAA
>NW_004524596.1:3642323-3705299 GCF_000260255.1 Octodon degus | reverse complement strand
CACACACACACACACACACACACTAAATAAATAAACTTTAAAAAAAAAAAGAATAAAAATTATAATGTTTATAAGCATAATGCACATAAAATATAATATTTAAACATGGGAGAATTTGTGTAAAAGTACAAATCAATATGTTTTAGATACTCCAAAATCTACCTTTTAACACAATATATATATAGAACAAAAACATTAAATGAGGCTAGAAAAGATTTGAGTGGCAGTATCCATGTTGATAATCTATTTGATATTTGCATGTTACAGAGAAATTGAACAACATATATAAATTTATTGTGATGTGCTCTGAGTAACGAAATAAATTGAAATTAATTTTAAAGAATGAAAAATGTTTATTCTGTGAACTTAATTAAATGAAATTAAAAATGATATTTTTAAGGAAACCAAAAAAACATGTTTTCTGAAACTAAATAGCATTAACACTAGGTAAATATAAACCAGAGAAATAGAAAACCTTTTGACATAATGATAGTAAAAATCATCATTCACTATGCATTTAAAATGCATACCAAAATATAAAAGATAAAGTAAAATCCAAATTATGAATGATCAATATTTTGAAAAATATTTCCTCTTTATATAAGTTACAAATGAAAATACCATTTTGAAAATTTAAATTGTGACAGAGAAGATAGGACTTAAAAAACCTACGTGAAAACAATTTTCCAAGTAAAACTGAAGGTGCCATGTCAGCCCCACCCCCAGGCACTCTGAGCAGACCATGGAGACTGCCTATGGTGGTGCACACCTGTAATTCCAGCCCTGGGGAGGTTGAAAGCAGGAGGATCACTACGAGTCCAAGCTGCATAGTGAGACCCTTTACCAAATGCATTAAAAACAAAACAAAACAACAAATAAAAACTAAATGATTAGGAAGATGGGGAGTAAGTGATTAATGGGTAGGGGTTTTCTTTGGGGTAGATAAAAATACCCTAGAGTTAGACCGCATTATGGTTGAACAATTGTTATGTATATAATTGTTACTAAATTATTCATCTTTACAAGATTAATTTTATTTTGTAAGCATTTTACCTCAACAAAACATTAAAAAAGTACAACAATTTGGAGGAACTAAACAGACAGAGGAAATTTTTTTGATAATTAAAAAAATAGAAATTGTAAGTGAAGAATGTAGCCTAGCATTAAAACACAATAAATGATGAATATTCTCATTATGCCAAACAAAATTTGCTTTCAGTAGAATCTATGTAAACTATTTGATGTAGAGGGAAATATCTACTTTTGTAAGCCTCTGTATCTTTAAATAGATAATCTGCATTCTTTATGGTCTCAATAAACCTCTCACCTTTGTTTGCAACAATTAATTTATCAACTTAACCTAGATTTTGTTTATTAACAAAAGGGAGCTAAATAAGGGATTGATATTCACACTAGAAATTTAGAGTTTGAAATATAAATATTAAAACTTTACCCATCTAATTATTCTAGAAATTGTCCTTTTGCCAAATGTCTCAAAATTATTTTGATTTTTCAGATCTAAAGAGTTCCTGGTGCTTTGCTATTTGCCAGAATGTTGGCTTTCTACTATCTTCTGCTTCCTTCAGTACTCGTCCTTTTTTGATTCTAACTTCTGCCACTAACAATTTTCTTTTCACCTGTGATTTGGGGGATAGGACATTTAGTCCAATTTGTACCCTGGCACTGGTCTTATCCATACCAATTTTCTTCTTACTTCCACTTGTCCTATATGATCAGCCTGTGACATTTCAAACAGAACCTTACAATAGCCAACATTGGAGCCTCGTTCTAGGAAGTCTTTTGTATACATCAGAGATAGAAAGACTATGAGAAAGAATGATTACCTTCTTCTTCTACACAAGTATTACTACATGAACTAGATGATTTTAATTTGTAAATGTCAAATTTTGAAAAAGTATGGTGAGGGGCATGTAGAATGCTGAGTAGATGGGAAAAACTGTATGAGGCAAAATGAGTAGAAAAAGATAGAGGTGGAGAGGCCAGTAAATAGCTTAGGGGATTAAAGCGCCTGCTTAGGCAGAGTGCAGAGGCCAGGATTAATCCTGGGAATGCCACACCAGCCCCATCCTGGGGGGCACAGTGAGATGGCGATTGAGACTGAGTGTGGTGGCAGCACCTGTAATCCCAGCTCTTAGGAGGCTGAAAGCAGGAGAATCGCCATGAGTCTGATCTACGAAGTGAGGCCCTGTAGACCCTGTAGACACTGTAGACACTGTAGAACCTGTACCAAATACATTTTTAAAAAAGAGGTGGGAACATAGATGCTTCTCTAGAGGAAACAGGTCTTAGAATTGGGTTTAATGTGTGACTTCAAAGGACACAGGTCTGGACCACTAAGGAAGATACTGGTCATGGTTACATTTATCCAGGGTAGGAACTACCTGCTCTGACAAGCAACAAATATCCCAAGAGTTCAGTCTGTAATAATATATAACAGATTATGGGAAAGGGCATGGACATTCAATGTCTTTAAATAATTATGATGTGCATACTCTAGACTTGACAGCAATGATATTTTAATGGGCAGCAATGATATTTTAGTAAAGATAGATTTTTGCTGTAACAACAATGTGAAATTTTACCTTGTAATTTGACATGTTTTATATTTTGAATAGCTGCTCAAATAAGTGTGTGCACTTGTCACAAAATAATTTTAATATCTTTCTGTATTCATTCTTTTTAAAAAAAAATTTTATGTGTGTGTGTGTGTGTGTGTGTGTGTGTGTGTGTGTGTGTGGCCAGCTCAGCCCACCAGAGGGCGGGCCTGGTTGGCATGTGGTGCTGGGGGATTGAACCGCAGTCACTGTTCTTTGCTAAGCTTGTTCTAAGTAGATGTTTTAGACCACTGCGCCATATCACCAGCCCATCTGTATTCATTCTTTTAAATATTAAGTATAGCTTAATTCAGAAACACTTCATACTACAACATGCAACAAAAATAAAATTCAAAATAAAATACAGAATTAACATTTTAACTCTGCAGTGTCTAATATTGGTGATCATAATATAAAAGCTTATGAAAATTTATAAACTAAAAATGTATCTTCAAAACGTTACAGTGAAGCTGAGGAAACTATTAAGTGATCCAAATCTTCAGATCCCACTCAACTAGCCTAAGCACAGAATGCCACACCCACAAAATGCCTTGATTCCCATTTCAGGTGTTAATGTTCACCATAAATAAAACTTTAAAGTTCTTTGAAGTATTCTCAATATTTTTACAGTGAAAGTTTTATAAATACAGGTGGCTCATCCATCTCATTGATAACTATGGTTCTACAGGGTGTACGGGTCTCACTATGTAGATCTGACTCATAGTGATTCTCCTGTTTTCAGCCACCCAAGTGCTGGGATTACAGGCGCGCGCCACCACACCCAGTCTCAATGGCCATCTCAGTGCACCCCAGGGTTGGGGCTGGCATAACATGCTATGAATCAAGCCCTAGCCCCTGCACTCTGCCTAAGCAGGCACTTTAGTTCTCTGAGCTATCTGGCTGGCCCTTTAAGAGATTATACTTGCACTGAAAATTTTTAAGAAACTTCTAGGAGTCAGAAAGTATCAGATCATGCAGACCAGTTAAGAACTGGATAAAACTATCATTTAAAATCTTATATGACATAAGGAAATGGAGCACTTGTGTTTTTCTGAGGACAGTCTAAAAGTATGGCTCTGCAAAGCCCCATAAAAGCATTTGGTTTCAATGTTCCATTTTATTAAAGTAGTGTTCCGTTTTACAAAACTTGGGTGCACTTGGTAATTGTGTTGTTTTCAGATGTTGGCAACTATGAATAAAATCACTTTAAATGGTGTTATGCAGAATTCTATATGGGTAAAGATTTCATTTTCTTACTTTATTACTCAGGAATAAGACTATTGTATGCCAAGTTTATGTTTAACTTCATTGAAAAAATAACCTACCAGAGTGTTTACCAAACTGACTATTTTTGCTTTCCTATCATCTATGTTTGAAAAACCAAACTGCTCCACAACCTCTCCAGCACTTATTATTACTTACTTTTTTCCAAGTAGATGTGCAGTGGCTTTTACATTTGAATTATTAGCTATTTATTCTAAAATGAATTTGAGCATCTCATTTACATGAAATCTAGTTTCTTTTCGATGAGATGGCTGTTCTTATTTTAGTCACATGAGCTGCTTTTTCACAATATTATATAGTTATGAGATTGTGTATGCATTATCGATGCTAGTATTCTATCAAATATATCTTTAAAATATTTTGATCCTTTATAACATTTTACAACAATGATTATTTCATTGTCATGGTAAAGACTTCCAAAAAGAAGAAAATGTAAGCTTTTTGATATAATATCTAATTTCTTTTTTTGTGTCATCTTTTTGTTTTCAATATAAGAAAATGTTGCTTGTCCCAATGTAAACACTCTTGGGCCTATTTTCCCAGCAATTTTGTATTATTAGATTAAACATCTCAACCTAATATTCACTAATTTCTCCTTTCTACATGATGTAAAATACTGGTTAGTTCATATCAAAAACAGTGTTGCTGACCAGTTATGTCAGCACTATTTAGGGATCAAGGCAACTTTATCTCCACTTAGACGCTCCAGTTTTTCTGTCAAATATGCCTATAGTCTATCTCCGGGATTTTAAATATGTCCTAGTGACCTGCTAAGCTATTTATTTACCAAAACCACAGTAACATAAATGAGTTGAACCCATTTTAGAGATCAGGTCTGGTGAATTCTTTGAATTCATTTTTTTTTTTTGAGATTATTGTCAATGTAGATTTAAAATATAGCCTTTTGATATACTCCAAAAGAGGTTGTCTTCAATCTTTGAACAAGGCATGGTTCTTCACTTCCTGATGGTTATGTTGATCCATATTTTATATTTCAACATATAAATCTAGTAAATTTATTGAGATGTATGCTCTTCCTTTTCATTACTTTTATGATGTTCAAGCATTTTATTAGAATGACTTGAGGACTGTGAGAATAGCTTTTATGTTTGTTTGTTTGTTTTTGCAGAACTGGGGATTGAACTCAGGCCCTTGAGCTTGTCAAGGAAGCACTTATTTCACTGAGCCAACTCCCAGGCCCCCTAGAATTATTGTTTTTATCTGTTGTGTTTTTCATAATACCATCGATTTAGGGGCTGGCCCAATGGAATAAGTGCTTCCTTGGCAAGTGCAAGGGTCTGAGTTCAATCCCCGGTTCCGAAAAAAAAAAAACAAAAACAAAAAAAACCATCGATTTAGTCTTTAAATGAATCTTTTCTTTTGGTTTCTAAAGGTAGAACCTTATGCCCTTAGTTTGAGTTCTTTCTTCAAGGATAAATATTTCCTGTTGTAAATTCCTTTCCAAATATTATTTTACTTGGAATTTCAAATGTTGTTATTGTTTCTCAATCTTTTAATTCAAAATATTTTTTCAGTTTCTTTTATAACTTTATAACTAGCTGTGTATATAGAACTTTTTGTTTTTGATTCTCAACTAGTTTAGGATTTCCTGATGACACTCTGCATCTTATTGACTTTTCTCTTGTTCCCGAGACAAAATATCCAACGCCAAAAGTTGAAGAGGGAAAGGTTGAATTAACTCACTGTTAGTAGAGTCCATGATAAGCTGGCTCCAAGCAGGGGGGCCCATGGCAGAGGGATAGTGTTCATGGCTGCAGAAGATACCCAAAGCAACAGGAAGAGAGAGCAGAGGGCAGAGCCAGCCTCTTTGCCTCCCGTGTATGGCATGCAGGCCATCCACCTTAGGGTAGGTTTAGCACTCTCACCCCCAATCCCAGCTTTAGGCAATGGCTGCTTCACAAACTCTAGACTCAGCAACTGCTGTAAAGCCCACCTCCTTGCCCACATGATCTTTGTCGGGACACCCAGACCCCAGTCATGCACTCTGTTAGTGATTCCCAGCCAGCATCTCTATGGATCAGTCATCCTTCATGAAAGTTCAAATTTTTTTTATTTGAAAATGCATCATACCTTGGTAAGTGAACTCTGTTCAAAATTTTGTGAATTTCCCAATTTGTAGGTAAAATGTTTAAAAACACTAATTAAGATGTTTTGATTATATTGTTGTTAAAATGTTCTATGTCTTCACTTATTGCCTCTCTGACTGGTCTATTATTTGCTGACATGTGAATTGAAATATTCAACTGTTCTTGTTCATTTACCTATTTATACTTTTAATTTATTTTAGATATAGTCAAAGCTTGTTGGAAGGAATAAATTTGTTCAAGTTTGTTGCGTATTCATCGGAAGTGAGCCCTCTTAACTCTATTTGATTTGTGCAAAGTTTATTTTCTTGAAAAGAATTACTTTGATTACTGTTTTCATGTAATCCTCTTCTATGCTTTCACTTTTAATCTATTTACCCCTGTGTACTTAGGAGTGTGTGTGTGTGTGTGTGTGTGTGCGCGCGTGTTTGTGTGTGTGTGTTTCTGTGTCTGTGTCTGTGTTTGTACTGGGGATTGAACCTGAGCTTTACACATGAGAAACAGTCTGGGCTACACTCCCAGCCTCTATGCCAATTTATCTAAATTATTTTCGCAAATATCATATGATTGGAGTTTGCTTTTTATCAAATCTGTATTATGTGTCTTTTTATTTTTTTCTTAATGGAGATTCACTATTAATGAAATTATTTATATTGTTAGCTTAAATCTTAATTCACAGATTTAAAAATATTTGCTAATCCAATCTCTGTGGGTTTTTCTTTCCTTTTCATATCTGACTAGCTTTTGATTAATTTGGCTTATCGTTCCATTTAATCTTCACTATTGTTTCATTTCATATATTTTCTGCTTTTAGTCATTTACCTAGAACTTACAATACATAATGCATAATGCACTGCATTTTACTTTATTTCAGACACTATGTCATTTATGGTTTAGATAAAATATTTCCAGCATATTCAAAACTTCCTTTGACTGTTTCCTGCTATTGTTGTTTTACACTTTACTTTTATGCTGAATTAAATTTCCCACATGATACTATGCTACAATTTGAAAGTTAATTATCTTTTAGAAAAACAAAATAATTAAAAATACTGATCAATATAGTAAGTTTAACCATTTTTGGAGTTATGAATTTATTTATAAATATTCAAATTTTCACTTGGTATTATTGTCTAGGTTTTTTAATTATTATTTTTAATAGTAGATGTTTGCATTACATAAGTATTGTGAGGAGTTGCTCATGCACATGACATATATTAATTCTTTTTCAGTCCCCTACTCCTCCCTGCTGCTTTCAACTCTTCCTCTGCCTTGCATTTGCTAAAGCTGTATTTTCATTTTTCTCCCTAAATTCTTTTTGTTTTATAGTAACTATCACAGCACAAGTCTTTTCCATGAATTCTATTGTAGCTTACCTCTTATATTTGTAAAAACAAGTGTTTCCTTGGCCTTCACTTTAAAACATATTTTTAAATCAGTTTAGAATTCTGGTTAGAGATTATTTCCTCTTCAGATTTTTTAATTGTTTTCCTATGTCTTCTTGTGGCTTACATATTATCAGACAAGAAATAGTCCATGATTCCTTTTGCTTCTGTTGTTTGTTTCTTTCTTTGCTTGATTTTATTGAGACAAAGTCTCACTAGGTTGTGCAGCGTGGCTCCAGATGCCTGGCGATTCTCCGGCCTCAGCCTCCTCAGTGCTAAGATTGTGTGGGCAGCAAGGTGTTCAGCTGTAATTCTTATTTCCGTTACTTTCCATGTAATGTAATTATTTTTTTTCTTTTGTCACATATCAAGATCTTTGTTTATTTTTTATTTGAAGTACATTAAATATGACAAGCCTAGATGTCTCTCATTATTTCAAAAAAATTCCTTTCCACTGTGCTTGTTCATTTCATTCTGTCTCTAATCTGTCTCTGGAACTCCAATTATTCCTGCACTCAACAATTGTTAATAGCTCTTGGTTCACCCGTATTGTATTTATTTTCATCTTACTCTCTTATTTCCTTATCTTTTTTGTGAGTTTCTTTTTGTTGTTGTTTGTTTTTTGTTTTTTCAGACAGCGTATCCCTTTGTAGTGCAAGCTGGCCTTGAACTCACACTGTAGGCCAGACTGACCTCAAATTCATAGTGTTCCTCCTGCCTCAGCCTCCCTGGTGCTGAAATTATAAGCATGTGCAACCACATCTGGCCTTTGCATTTATTTTCCACTATACTGATGTCTTTCAAACTGAAGTCTACTGATGAGTCTATGAAAGTATTTTTTCATCTTCAATATCATGCTATTATATTTCTGGAATTTCTACTGAACTTTTAAATTATTATTTTTCTGTTGCAAAGTGTAGTTATTCAGGCAGTATGCTATCTTTCTTATTAGATGTTTTAATATCACACATTTATCTTAAAATAGTTGACAAATTTGAACACTCTGTTCTGTTAGTATGATTCAAGTGATCACTCTTGAAAATGTGTAGTTTTCTCTGCTTCATTGGAGTAGGTGTAATATTTAAATGTAGCTTGTCAATTAGCATAAACTGAGGTTAAATAATGCTTATATTTGGAAATGAAAAATAAAGGTACATTTCCTCCTGCCTGGCTATCAATTGAAACAGTCTAGTCAGCAGTTCAGCTAGGATTGAGATTTCTTTTTCTGGGATTACAGAGGATGTCTTTATAATTTAATCTCATTCTATAAATCTATCAATTCCATAGTTTAATATTATTCTTTCTCAAAGTACATAACAAGGATTAGTCATTTTAATTGCCCTTTAGAAATTTATTGGTCAATGCTAGATTTTTATTTCCTTCTGTGAATGGAACTTGGAATTTGAAGTAGAACCTGTAAGGATCATGTCCAAGTAGTGGATCAATGAGGTGCTTTGGCTGGAACAGAGGAATGGAAGGAGAAAATGTGCCTGTCTGTGGATGAGTCCTCATTCATCTTATTGAGTTTTGAGCAGGTCTGCATGGTCTCCTGTGCATGAGTTCATAGTCAATTGTGCCAGTTGGAGGTGGAGCCAAGTCTGAAGAAGCAGGGCAGTGGGGGGTTAAGAGGAGGGTTTGTTTCCTCTCACCTGCTAGCCTCTCTCTCTCTTCTTCTACTCTATTGTGCTGGGAGCTACTCTCCCTTCAAGACTGTTCCACGGGCAGAGGTGAACCTACTAACCCTAGGCAACCTCTCCTGCTTTAAAGTGGTAGGTCTTGGATATTTTATCTCAGCAACAGGAGACTGACTATTCACCCTATGCACTCTAAGCTGAGTGTCAAATGGAGAAAATACTGTCATTAGCAACAGAAGTGACATTTAATCCAGTGCATGATGAAACCAAGCTATTCACCATGTGACTGGTAAAAAGGAGGAGATGGATAGATGCTTTGGCCTAAATCAAAAGTCTTTTGACAAGAGTTGTGATATGACTTCAAAAACATAAAGCAAGCATGTAAAAACTTTATTCAGAAAATTGATTATTTGGCAATTTTACTGAAATCAGGCAGAAAAATTGATGATATTTAATTTCTGGGTCGGCTTTATTTTTCTACAATCCATAGTAAAACCGTGGAAAAATGAAAAGAAATGCTTGAAAGTGGCAATGAAGCTGCTAGAAATTCGTTTTGCGTGTGAGTAGGTATGTATCTATTGTGGTCACCTATATGACATTATGCCTAACATAGCAAATTCAAGATAGATGTTAATTTGCATTATCAATACCACCATAATAATAAATATTATTGATATACTTTTATTTTGGAGATAGCCCTGGACTAAAAGTCATGGAAAGAAGCAGTGTAAATAGCTGCAAAGGTCCAAGGATTCTTTACTTTTCTTTATTATTCATTTCTTTATTTATTTTAAAACAGGGTCTCACTATGCAGTTTGGACTCATAGTGATCCTCCTCCCTCAGCCTCTTTAGTGCTGGGATTACAGGAGTACACCATCACTCCCAATTCTGGGGCTTACAAGGAATGCAGTACCATAAATCAAACATGGGACTTTGTACTTGCCAGGCAGACACTTATGCTCCTGAGCTATTTCTCAAGCCCAAGGATTCTTTGATATATATGTATATATATATATATGATAACAACTTCAAATAAATCAATGATAGAAAACAATAAGGAAAGGATTTAGATCAAGTGATAGCAGTAGGCCCAATAGGTTCTATGGATTATATCAATGTGGAAAATGTATAAAGAATTGTTTGTATATATAGAAAACTAGTTGAATATTTACTGACATCGCAACAAAATAAAAATGGAAGAGTGAACACAGTAAGTTCAATTGCAAATATTGAATTTAAAGATCCCATTATAGATTGGAGTGAAATTACTTCAATTTATAGAATACATGGTGCTACAGTTCAGAATGTAAAGTGAGATTGCAAATATAGATTTGAGAGTTACCCTGAATATCAGGGGGAAGGAGTTTCACTGTGGTAGAAGACTTGGGGGGAAGGTCTTTTGCTCTAGCCTTCTTCTGTACACCTGAGTATTTGGGAGGAAAAAAAAAAAACCTTTGTTTTTGAAAACTGAGGATCTTTGATTCTTCTCTATGTTGGGTGCAGATCTGTCTAAGAAGAGCCCATGCACTCAGATTTTCATGATCATCTTTATTGACAGAACATGTCAATTCCACAGAGCAGTTCACAGTACAAAATTTTCACCAATGGTTGGCTCTGTTAATATTTTTAATATTGGAGTTCAGTATGTGGAATCTCACATAGAGAAATATACAAGTCAAAAGATATTGACTTTTAAAATAGTATACTGTTTATTTATATCTACCTAAGTTTGTCCTTCTTTATATGACCAAAACAAAGCTCAAGAGATGAAAAGTTCATTTCCTTGGTCACCTTTAGGATTCTCATCTGCAGGGAGGCCATGATCAAATTTGTAGGCATAAATGAAAGGAAAGCTCCCAGAGGGACCTGGTCAATGTGATGATAAAGGAGACGAAAGGGAGACAGCAGGAACGACTTCAGAGGGAAAGAGAGAAAAGGAGTCAATTGTAGAAGATCTGAATATTGTAGTCAGGACTACAATGCTGCACAAGGAAAAACTGACGATATCACAGAAGAGAGTGGGCCTGCCGTAGTGTACAGGAAGACATCAAGTACAGGCTCTTTTTAAAATAGCATGTTGCATTTGGGAGGAGTGTTGACCAGTCAATAAAACAAGTACTTCCGGGTAGTTATTCAGGGAAAGGAATAAAAATCATCCATAAGCTCTAGAAATTAGAATGCGGTTGAGAACCTTAAGCGAGCTCTTCAGGTTGGAGAGAAGAACACAAGAAAGGGGGAGAGAAGGCTGAACTGAGTCATGCCATTGTCTTTTGTTTGGTAGTGGGTATTGAATCCAAAGACTTTGCATTGATGTACAAAATACATCTATTCTCTCTCTCTCTCTCTCTCTCTCTCTCTCTCTCTCTCTCTCTCTCCCTCCCTCCCTCTGTCCTCCCTCCCTCCCTCCCCCTGCAGTACCTGAATATATTGCTAGGTGTCCAGCTTGGACTCAAATTTGCATTCTTCCTAGTTGAGCTTTCTATACTAGGATGACAAGTGCCCTCCTCCTCTTCCTCCTCCTCCTGCTCTTCCTCTTCTTCCTCCTGCTCTTCCTCCTCCAGCTCTTCCTCCTCCTCCTGCTCTTCCTCCTCCTTTTCCTCCTCCTCCTGCTCTTTCTCCTCCTCCTCCTGCTCTTCCTCCTCCTCCTGCTCTTCTTCCTCCTTCTCCTCTTCCTCCTCCTCCTCCATCTCCTCCTCCTCCTCCTCCTCCTCCTCCTCCTCCTCCTCCTCCTCCTCCTCTTGTTCTTCCTCCTCCTCCTCCTCCTCCCTCTTCTTTTCTGTGTGTGTTTATATGTCTGTGCGTGTTTTCTTGGGACAGGGTCTCACAACACAGTTCAAGCTGCCCTTCAGATCACTTTGTAGCCCAGTCTGGTCTTGAGCTAACAACAATCCTCCTGCCTCAGGCTCCCAAGTGCTGGGATTACAAGCCTATACCACATGCCCTGTTCACCTGCATCATTCTTGATACTGTAATTGTATGTTCTGTATGTCTAGACAAGTAGATATATATTCATATTCACATTTTCTTAATGTGAGATACTTTTGAATTAGAGAAAATTCTCCCACGGAGGCCTACTAAGGTTGCTTCAGTCCAGAAATTTTTTTTAAATGTGTTTATGACAGGGTTTACAGGGTCTCACTTTTTGTAGATTGGACTCGTAGGAATTCTCCTGTTTTCAGCCTCCCAAGAACTGGGATTACAGGTGCACACCACCACACCCAGTCTTGATCACTGGCTCAGCATGCCCTGGGGGTGGTACTGGCATGGCATGCCAGGGAGGAAACCTGGTCATGTGTTCTGCCTAAGCAGGCACTTTAGTCAGCTGAGCTATCTGGCCACCCAGAATTTTTAATGTAGCAAGCAGTTACATACCACATATTTGCTTACTGTCATTTTTACATCACTGATATCAGTAGCATCAGCCATATACTTTGCGGAGGACCAAATTGCATGTTGGGCATAGAGATGATTTTCAACAAATCACAAAAATGTACTGGCGAGGACATTCATATAAGAAAAACAAGAAAATGAGAAAACACATTTTGTCATCTTTTATAGTTTCATAGAGATTTCTTCATTTTCAGTACAGACAATTTTTGATCAAAATTTATGGTTTACTCACAATGTACAAAGTTGAGGCTTGGATCTTTAGAAGCCTTCTTATTTTATGCAGAAAATACAAATGACCATAGACAGATTTTGGGCTTCACTGATATTTAAAGTACCAACTTCAAAAATAGTAGGTCAAAACATTTCCTGCTGTTACTTGTGTGACTTATGGCGTATTACTGTGGACCTACATATTCAGTCAGCATCAAAAAATGAAAAAAGCAAAGATAAATAAGGCGAAGAGCCTGCTCTTTTATGAAGTGCTGCTTCGGGAACACTGAGCTCAGGCATTTTCAAGGCTCACAAGGATAAAATTGCACATGATTGGGCTGTAGTCTAATTTATAGGAGAGTCTAAAACAATTTTAGGAGCTTAACACTGCAATAGCCCTTAGGGGTATTAACTCTGTCAACTCACTTGCAAATCAGAAAATTGATAGCTCTATTATAAAGGCATGTGAAATATCAAATACACGAACTAGATGGAATGCTTAAGTGCTTTATGAGGTGACCAGAAACTGCTGACTGATTTGTTGGCTTAAATCCTGCTGAATGGATACCTTTAATTGCCCTAAGAATATTCTACTAAATAATTCAAAAGGACTGGGCCTAAGAGAAAATAAATATATAAATTTGGGGGCTTTATTTAAATTAGAAAGTGTTTTGAGGTAGGAATTAACATAAAAAATGTTTATACTTTTAATGATACTTGAAGACTAAACCTGGAATAATAAGTGGGTAGAAGAAAAATGAGAATTCATTTGCTCTAAGGTTTTCTTCTACGTCTATAATCTCAACTCTGCTTGAGATATTTATATATTTATGAAATGTTTTTATTATGTCAAATTAATTTCATCACAAAACTGTGTATTTGCAACTAGGTAAAAACCAAGGTGAGCAAAAATAATGTATTTATTGAGTATGTACTATCTACTCAAACTTTTTAGATATTAAATATTCTTTGTTGAGTAAACCACAACTCCTGTCTTAAGTTTGTTTTGAGATTTCATATGAAATGTTGACATTCTCAAGTAAATTTTATTGTGAGAAGTTTGAAAGACATAATATATTTTACTTAAAACCCTTTAAATCACATCTTCATAAACTTCATTTCAAATAACACCAAAAAGACTAAAGGCATCTTATATAACTCACAAATCAGTCATTAATAGGAAGAAATGAAGCAGAAATGGCAAGCTATAATGAAGTCAGGCATGAAGTCGAGATAGAAACATAATTAAAATTTAAAGACTCAGCTGAGTATAATTCCTTCTCAGGACTGTCTCCAGCTTTTAACATTTTAACTCAGTCCTTGGGAATTTATTTACATAAAGTGTGAGTACAGGCTTGGGAAAAAAAATAACAGGATGTTTCTTCAGACAGTCTTTGCTGGCAATAGAAATATTGAACTGTACTCTTAGAGGAAGAGATACAGTGGCTTATTAGATAAATCCATAGTGGCATCCATCAACATGAGGTGGTTCTGTACCACACTGGCTAGTGATACCCACTCTCTATACTATACACATACAGAAAGGAAAAAAATATTGATAGGAAAAGGACTTGTTTCAGATATTCTCAAATTCAGAAATGCTGAGAATATCTCATAAATTACTTCTTTTGTCTTTCCAACCACAAGAATTCTTTGTGTCCTCTATGTTCCCATTTGTTAGGAATGAATCTATTAAGTGAGAGAGGCACTGTGACTCCCAATTTTTCACACGTTTAGCACTGAACTGGCCCACAATGAATCCACTGCCCACTGAAATATATTGGGATAATTGGGTTGAGCATAGGAAGGTAAAAGCCTTTCCAAATTGCGATAAAACCCAACCATTTCTACTGTACCTTGTTTTGAACCACAAAATACAGAAGATAGTGATTCAAAAGTCTCACAGGATGATCATTATTATACAAGGATAACCCAAGCTCTATTATGTTAATTTTAATGTTAGCATGCTATGGACTATGCACTTAGCAAATATGTTTTCCAACCAAATCCTGTGATAGTCTTTATTTTGAATGAAAAATGTGTTGTCTCTAAAAATAAAACAGAAACAACACTTAAAATAATCAAACAACAAAGAATACCTTTTCAGTATATTAAAACACCTATACAACTAAAATTAATTGTACAGTTCTTAAAGAATTATGCTCAGGCCAAGGAGATAGCTCAGCGGTCTAAGTTCCTGACTAGTAAGGGCAAAGACCCGGGTTCTATTCCCAGTACCACATGCCATCTGGCCCTGCCCCAGGCACTCTGTTCCAGGCCACTGAAACTGGGCATGGTGGCCACACCTTCGATCCCAGCAATGGGGAAGCTGAAAAATGGAGGATCCCTATGAGTCTGAGCTGTGTAGCAAGACCTGGTCCCAAATTTAAAAAGAAAAGAAAAGATAAGAAAAGAAAAGAAAAGAAAGAAAGAAAATGTTCTAGAAGAATTATTCTCAATTCTAATAGTGTTTTTTTATTTATATATTTATTTATTTTTTGTGGAACCGGGGATTGAACTCAGGCCCTTGTGCTTGCCAGGCAAGTGTTTATTCTATTGAGCCATCTCCTGGGCCCCCAAGGGTAGCATTGTTTTTAATATGATTAGTTTGAGTCTTATTATAAGACAGAGAGTTTACATTGAAATGAAATAAATATGAGGCCATAGAGGTTCATCATTAACTTAGTCTAGAAAATGTTTCAGAACAATACTACAGAAGCAAGATTTGACCTAAAGAGAAGGAAATATCATACCTTCTGACTGCTTATTGAATGATGAAAACTTTGATAAAATACATTCATACAGTATAAATATTAAGATGCTTGGATAATTTGGTAGAAGTTAATAGTAGGTTTTGTAGGTGTTTTTATAGTCTGTAGGCATGCAAGAACAAATATGAGATAATTCATTAAGCTCAGTAAAGGAATATTGTCATTAAAATATTTCTACTGATTTCATTGTGGTAAGGCAAGAGGTTTGGTTTTCTTTTTCTTTTTTTTGTGGTTCCAGGAATTGAACTCAGGACCCTGCGCTTGCCAGGTGAGTGCTTATTCTACTGAGCTATCTCCCCTGCCCCAAGTTTTGATTATTATACCAATAATACAGACAATGACTAATTCAAGTTTATAAAGTCACTGTGATACTGCCATATGAAATTAAATATGTCAATATAGGAATAAATGCTACCTGGCTATCCTATGAAGTGAATCCAGTATATATATTAAGAATTCTTAATGTAATGTATCACTTTAGCCATGATAGCTTTTTCTGTACTTGAAATTCATCTTCTTACATGGAGCTCAAATTCTGTATCACATTTTCATTTTAGACATTTCACAGTCATGCAGTCTTCTATTCCTAGGCTTAGTCTGACTTCCAGACTGTAGTAGGTTTCTCTGCCCTCTACATGAATAGCAATCATTCTTTTCCCTTTGTGATGTATAGCATAGCTGCTATTTTATTCCTAATGGAAGGATAATTTATTTAGTATCTTTCTGATCACAAAACTGAGCTAAAAAAATCGAGTTTGTTGAACTCTGACGTTTGACATTTTCTCCTTCACGCTAACTCCAACCAGTGCACTAAAAGCTTTTCACTCTTGATGCCTTGTCAGATGTACAACGCAGGGTCACATGAACTCTTTGGAAAAGACTAGGAAAATTTTTGCCCTGTGGAATCGTAGACTGGATTACTGCAAAACTAGATGTGGTATAGTTCATATCTACCCTATTCTTTTTAAATGTAATCACTGAAGTTTTTTATTTTAGCCTCTTTAATGTCTTCTGTGACAGACACTCCAAGCATGACCCTACTATGACACATTACTATCTTCAGTGCAGTTGCTTAGTTCACAGGTATCAGCATATGTACTGCTTGTCATGTCACGCCAACTACTGTCATAGTGTCTCTCAAGTAAATATTTGTTTTAAAAAAGGGTAATAAATGAAAAAAAAGAGACAAGAAAAATATGTCATAGGACTGTCCTGCGACAATGCTATATATGGTTAGATTTCTAAATTTCTGTGTAAAAAATATGTAATTGTTTATTCTTATTTTTTAAATATTTTTTAATTTTTAAAATTTTTAAATTTTTTTTTATCATATTCTGTAGGGACTTAAAGTTCAACATCATATCAATACTTGAGGAAAAATACCTGTTCCATATTATGCCTAAGATGTTTGATATGCAGACAGATAGTGAGGTTAAGCTTAACAGCCTAAGTTGTATGGCAATAACAATAAGCTTGTCTTCTGGATGGCCAACAACCTAAGTTTGCAGACCCAAATTAGAGAAAAAGGAGGGCTGCAAGAAAAGCCAACATTTTGGCCCTAGCCTTCGAAGGTCAACTAAGCCTCAGGACATATGAGAACTTGCACTGCAACGTCATGTAACTCAGTAGTGTCCCAAATTTTCTGATCAAGGAGATTATGGGGCCAAAGAGAAAAGTGATTGATGATGTAGAGCGTGCCTAAGGAGAGTCACATGGAGAGAAAACATTCTCTGAGGCTTTCACAGAGAGCATATTGGCCAAGCAATGGCCATGACTCATCCACATGGCTGACACTGACAAAGGTTCTACAATTCTACAATAAATCCTGAAGGGATTTCACTGACCTTATCAGACCCAAAAGGTACAACTCTTGTTGCATTGGTCCTGCTTTACCTTGGTCTTAACCATCCAGCAGAAAAGTATAAAAACGGTATATAAGAAGTAAAGCCATGGTGTTATGTTGAGCTGTAGGGGACTCAGGTCAACAATTTCTGACATTGCCAGTCAAGCAGAAGACCGAATACTATTGTGGGCTACTGGACTCTTTTAGAATATTTTGCTGAGTTTACTTACCTATAATATTCAAATAATGCAACTTAACAAAAAAAGGGTATACAGATGAGTGTCCATTTTGTATCTGTGTATTCAAAGTGGTTAGGATAGATATATAGTTACATTCTCTTGATGAATAGAGTGATTTATTCTAATGGTGTTTATAAATAGGATATCATGTCCACATCTTGTACAGCAATTAACCTCTAGGAAGGTTGATCAATACTTGATGGAAAATACCTGTTTTATGGCATGTATAAGATGTTTGATATTCAAACAGATATTATCACACTACAACTGTCTGTGTTATAGGAAGACAATATCATTAAGCTTCTCTTTTGGAGGGTTAACAACTTAAGTTTGCAGACCAAAAATTAGAGAAAAAGAAAGGCTGCAAGGACAGCCAACATTTTGCCCAAGCCTTTCAAGGTCCATGAGGACTCAGGACATAGGAGAACCTATACTGTAATATGGTGTAACTCTGTTGTGTCCCAAATTTTCTGATCAAGGAGATTATGGGGCCACAGAGGAAAGTGATCGATGATGTAAAGTGTGCCTAAGGAGAGTCACATGGAGAGAAAACATTCTCTCAGGCTTTCAAAGAGAGCAAATTGGTCAAGCAATGGCTGTGACTCATCCACAATGCTGACACTGACAAATACGTTCCATTATTTTAATATTATAGATAGGTAAACTCAGCAAAATATTCTAAAAGAGTCCAGTAGCCCATAATAGTATTGGGTCTTCCACTTGACTGCTAATGTCAGAAATTGGATCTATAAACTGTGGTACAGGGCTTCATTGTAAATCCTGAGGGGATTTGACTGACCTTGTCAGATACAAAAGTTACATTTCTTGTTATAGAGGTCTTGCTTTATCTTGGTCTTAACCATCAAGCAGAAAAGGATAAAAATGAGGTATAAAGAGTAAAGCCATATTAATATGCTGAGCTGTAAAATGCTCAAGTCAACAACTTCTGACATTGTCAGTCCTATGGAAAATCCACTACTATTATGGACTACTGGAATATATTGGATTATTTTGCTGAATTCATGCACCTACAATTTTTAAATGGCAATGGAACATCCATCTCTGATGAAACTAAACAAAAATGGTGATATAAATGAAGGACCATTTTGTATCTGTATTTGTGCTATGAATAACTACTATGAAGACAACAATATGCAATGTATTAATTATTGAAACTGTCCTATTAGTCAGTCCTATTGAAACTGTCTCATTGCTATTTGTTTCTCAATAAAACTAATAGCAAAATAAATGTCTTCTGTGGTCTTATGATATGTATTATTACTGATCTCAGACATGACTTTTGTTTCTTTGTAACTGTTGTCATTTTTCTCCTATGAAATTCTGACTTTTCTTGATAATCTGCAGTTAAGCTATGGATTTGCTATATTAATCATCTTTATGGCTGTAATTTTTAAAAGACAACAGCAAATTTATTTAATAAGATATTCTATTCTCTGTCTCTATTTTATAATTATATTACAAATGTTTTAACATTTCTGGAACCAATCCTTAGAATTTTAAATTATTAAGTTTTCAACGTGAAGCCTACTTGTTATAAACTTGATGAATTTTTTTCAGTCTTATAGACATTGTACCATATTAGCCTTCAGCCTTAAGTAGTTTTTGATTTTCAGCTTCCCTACTAAAATATTTTATTTAAAGCAAGAACGTTTTTTTAATTATTTTATTGAGAAGCAAATATCAATGAGACAGTTTCAAAGCTGATTAACAGGATATTTTCAATAATTAGTACATTGTACATTGTCATCTTCTTAGTGGTTATTCATAGTACAAGATTCTTTTTTCTATCTTTTCTGTATTTTAGGGCAGGGTTTACAGAATGTTCAGGGTCTTACTGCTAGATCAGACTCATAGTGATCCTCTTGAGTACAACCTCCCAAGTGCTAGAATTACAGGCACATGCCACTACTCCCAGTCTCTATTGCTGCCCAGTCTCAATTGCAGTCTCAGGGCACCTCAGGAGATGGGGCTGGCACAGCAAGCCTGCGGATCAAAACCCTGGTCCCTGAATTTGCCTTCAGGCACTTTAATCCTCTGAGCTATTTGGCCGGCCCTAAGAACATTTTCCTTAATTTCTCCTTTATCAGCCACTTTATACTTCCACAGGAACTTGTGTATCTATATTAACACATAACATCGTTGCACAGCACCAAGCAATGTTCCAGAATACTTAACTAAGTTAAATTTCATTCCAACAACATGAGTGACTCTATTTTATCTATTGGGAAGCTGAAAGGGAGAAAGCTGGGTAACACGCTCAAAGTCACACAGATAATGGATGATCGACACTTTGTAAAAATTTTATTATTAATATTATTTATTTATTTGATGCAGGGTCTTGTTATGCAGCTTGGACTGGTCGTGATCCATCCGTTTTAGTTTCCCTCACCCTGGGATTAAAGATGAGCACCACCTCACCCTGTTTTGGTGTCCCACACAGCATGCCTGGAGTTCCGGGCCAGCATGACATGGAGTGCCAAGGACTGAACTCGGGGCCTTATATTTGCCAGGCAGGCACTTAGACTGTTGAATTATCTCTCCTGCCTGTTCAACACTCTGAAGACTTACACTTTGTTGATTTACACTATCTCATTATGCTTTTTAACTATCCCATTTTTATTTATGGTGGTTACTGTTCTTTTTTCTTTTTTCATACATTTTACTTATTTAAAATTCCTTTGCTATTGGTCTAATGTCTCTCATCCAGGTACAAATCTTTCCAGTTATTCAACAATGCTTGTCCTTTCTAGCAGTACTTTTTCTTTCTTTCTTTTTTTTTGTTTTTCCTGGCGGAACCAGGGATTGAACTTTGGCCCTTGCGCTTGTCAGGGAAGCGCTTATTCCACTGAGTCATCTCCCCGGCCCTTCTAGCAGTACTTTTTCATATGCCATGGTATACACACATGGAGTGGGCAAGGTGAAACGCTATGGGGTTAGATGCTCAGAATTCTTGTGTGGGTCGTACATAGACGATCTCCAGAGAACAGGTTTGCTGAACACTTTTGTTTCTTTCCTACTGGGTTCACTGATCAAGATATATTGAGAGTTTTACTTAAAGCTTCTGTACTGTAGGATTTGAATCTCAAAATTTGTCTTGCTCTGGATTTCAGTTATTTATGACTTCATCCCTTCTTCTGTAGATGGGCATTTAAATATGAGGTAATCATTTCCTGAATCCTCACTTCAGACCGAAGTCCTAGTCTTATGTTTAATATTGCACAGCCTTCTCCTGTCTCACCTCACATCTATGGATTTAACAGAGCTGTGCACATCTCATCTACAGTTCTCTCTCTCTCTCTCTCTCTCTCTCTCTCTCTCTCTCTTCCCCTTCTCCCCTTCATATATATCTCCTTATAGGTTGCAAGCTTCAGTTACTGATTAACAAAATGATGATGAGTTACTTTCGTTTCTTTTGTTTCCCAAGCACTTAGACATTTCCATCCTATACCTGCAGGCTAAGAGATATGTTTTTCATTGCACATACATATGTAATTCACAACTTAATAGTATTTAAACCATGAAAGCATTCCCATTCCCTTCAATATGCCCACTTGGTCAGAATTCCACTGTTCTACATAAATCAGTTGAATAATAAAGCCTTGGTGCCAGATCATCTAAAACTTAATTAGGGGGTCAGCCAAGATATCTCAGCACCTGCTTAGGCAGACAGACAGGGGCCAGGGGTTCAATCCCCAGGCCGGCTGTACCAATCCCACTCCCGGGCCCGCTGAGATGGCGATTGAGACTGAGTATGGTGGCTTGTGCCTGTAATCCCAGCTCTTGGGAGGCTGAACACAGGCAGATCACTATGAGTCTGATGTATGTATTGAGACCCTGTAGACCCTGTCTTAAATAGGCATAAATAAATAAATAAATAAATAAATAAATAAATAAAAACTTTATTAGGCCATTGCCTGCAGCTTTATCCCTTAAACATGTATTTGCCTTTCTCTTGAAATCAAGAAAAGTAGTACATTTTTAATTTATTAATGTAGTACTTCTATTGTTGGAGGTCTAAGAAGGAGTCAATTCCTGTTCATCTAGAGCAGAGAGAAAATGCAAAGAAATTGCTCCTGATCTTACTATTTCATAGAAATGCAAATACAATTTTCAAAATGTATTTCATTCTGCACTGACTTGAATAGTGTGCAGTGAGGCAGGATCTATCATCTGCAGAAAGGCAGACATGATAGAAATACCTGTTGTAAGTAAAATTTCAGTACAGGATTTTTATTGACATGAAATTTCTATGTGTATTTGTTGAATAAGAGAGTTGCATTATATTAATGCAAATCTAACCTTAGACATAAGAAGCAAAATTTGCCCAAGTCCTATAATACTAACCAAAAAAGAACCAAATATTTTCCCTTTAATTTTTTTTTCTGTTTTCCACATCCATATGCCTAATATATATAGAATTAAACAGATAAACATCCTCCAGGTATCCCTCTAGCTAAAGACACTATAATACAATAGAACAAAATGACAGGGTGCATTTATGTGACATAACCTCAGTACGTTGAGAAGCATCTTTAATGGCCGAAGACTAACAATATTACATTTTCAACTTCAAGATCTCAACATAAACCTGTAAATCTTTGTGTGTCACAGAGATTCAAAATAGCTGTTTACTATTAAGACTTGTAAAGATATAAACATATATGTATATATATATGAATATATATATTTATATAAAAGTGATATATATAAAGAGATATATATATATATATATATATATATATATATATTTAGACTTCAAGAAGTCCTTTGCTTGAAAACAATACCAGCTTTCTCTATTGGGCTTAGATTTATTTGCTGCTTCTTTATTACAGCAGTGGCAAAAGTTCAAGACAGGCAAATCATCAATTTAATTTGACACACACTTAGTTAATGGTAGTTCTGTACCAGATATCCTAACAAATTTTCTTAGCAATAGGATGGAGTTCATGCTTTGGAAGAACTTTCACACTTACGACTGAAATATATGGAGAAGCAATTAACTTTGAAACAATGCACTAAATGTTACAATAGCATATTATAAAAGTGCTATTAGAACAAAGTTGAATAACTTCGTTTCCAAATGCCGCAGTCTTACACTAAAGTATATTAGGGTGACTTGAAGAGGGAAAAATTAAATTTTACTTATGGTTCTCAAATGCTTGCCCTGTCCTTTCTGGGATGGAAGAATGAAAATGCGATTCTATCTATTTTTATAGAGAGATATAACCAGTGAACCTATGTCTCTGTGGCTACATCGCTTTGATGGAACTTATGGAAACGCACCACTCAGGTATAATAGCCCCTCCCCCAATAATGTACTGTGATCGGCTTATTATCTCCATATGGGGGCAGCAGAAACCTGAAGGAAAATCACTCAAATGCATGCAAAAAGTCATGGAACACTTCTGTTGCTGATCGTTGCAGTTCATCCAGTTCTTGAACAGTGCTTGAGTTAATTTCCCATTTCTCTCAAAAGTGCTCATGTGTAAACTCATATCCGAAAACACTGAGAGAATACCTTTCCCTACTCTGCTTACATTTTGCCAGTTTTTCTCACCACTATATGACAAACTATATATATATATATATATATATATATATATATATATATATTTTTTTTTTTTTTTTTTGCTTTCTTCCTACAAGAATGACTGCTTCCTGAAGCCAGAAACTATTTTTTTCCTACACTATACTTTGTGGGCTCAGACATGTCTCTATATCAAAGAATTCAATGCTGAATGACTGAATTGCTTGTATCCATGGTACCTAATAGTCAACGTTGCGAAGTTGAAGAGGATGGATTTTTGACTCATAGAGGAGCTCATTTAAAAAATGTTGACTCTAGACCTAGACAAATGACTGGGATATAGATTGACAAATAATAAAAGAGATGTCTACAGAGTGCCTTAAACATTCAGTGGAGGAAATGACCAAGCCAGGAAAAAATAGGGAATATGCCTGAAGCAACATTATTTTCCTAAGGCTTGCCCAGAGAAGAAAAGCAACATGCTAAATAAATAAATACAAAAAAACACCTCCTTAGGACAGAAAGAGAAGCATATGAATGTTTTGTGAAATGCTAAACGTCAGTGCATGGTCCCTAGTTGCAGGTGAAGAGTAATTAGGCAATAGTTTACCCAGCTGAGAGTACAGGAAATGAAAGGAGAAAGTTTTCAGAAGTTTCAGATCTTTGCCCCCAAGTGATGTGTCAAGCGTCAGATTTTGTTCTGAGTCTTTGTTAAGAAGAAATAGTGTTAAGTTTCTTAGAAATATTTAATAAAGATCGCTCAGTTTCACTCGTGAACAAGACAGGTTACTTTATACAACACATAGGGCAATGAACTGCTTGTCATAGTTTACTCCTCTTATTTTTGGTAGGTAAAACTCCATGGGAACAGTCACACCTGCTCATTTTCATATTGGCTGGGGCTGTTATTTTGCCACCACAACAGAACTGAGTAGTACCGAAAGCAGTGCTTAACCTGCAAAACTGAAAATACTTACAAGCTGCCCTTCTGTAGAAAAAAGTTGCTGACTCACAGAAAATAGAAAAAGAAAACAGCAGACCATTGAAGATACCACAACAATGCGTACGACAGGTATGACGGCAGGGCTAATGGAGAGAAGCACGCCAGCTAGATTTGTTGAATAATCAGTTGCAAAAGGGAACTATAAGGAATAAGTCTGCTGAACATAAGAAGACCACAGGCTTTACCAAACTAGCCAGGGGCACCTCTTACAACTGAAAATTTTACATAATAAGTTTTTGGAACACTTAGGGAAAGGAAGTGTCCCCTGGTGGAGTCTCTAATCACTCTTACATGCTCTCAAAATGGCAAAAATTCAAAAAATGTTCTTGCTATTAATAAAGTGTCATTTTTCCCCCAGTGGGAACCACTTTTATGTTCAAATGTGTTGTAAAGCCATTTATTTCTTCCACACTTGTTCCTTCATGGTGAAGTCCTGGATTTTATTAAGAGGAAATGTTACATTATAGATACAGGTGGCAAGTGATTTCTGTATTTCTAAGAAGACAGTGATGGATTCCATCGAGCAAGAGAATTTCACTCCATGAACTAGAAATTGAATGAAGATAGGTCTTAACCAGGAGCGTAAGTCTACCTCCAAGGTCAAATTTCACCAAGACTAAAGACCATTTGAACTGGTCAAGGAGGAAGTGACCACGGAATGTCTCGGGTTTTCAATGTGCTTGTTGGAAAATATTAATCATAAACCCTATGTTAAAATGTGTTTCAAACAAAGCTTGAAGGTAAATACAAAAGAAGTCAGTAGAATTTCCCCAGTACAATCTTAGTGAAAATTATTGTCCAAGATTTCATTGTTATATGGAAATTGTACCATAATTCAGAGATCACGATCAAAATATATAATTATTAAATCTTCCTTTTTATTTTTTATGTCCAAGGAAGGAATATTCCTATAGCTAAGTGGAGATAGTATTAAATTGAAACATCTTATAGCCAGTCCTAGCGTTATTCAACTAATGTCCTGGGAAAGTTAATTGTCACTTGGTTCTGTTTTTTTTTCCTTTCTGAGATTCTTGCAAAGCCCTGTGAGAGTTTTGCTACTTTTCATGCAATGTAAAATACAAAGGCACAGGACCAAAAGCTATTTATCTTAGAATTTGGAGAAAGATCATAAAGCACCATATGTAAGAGCACAAGGACTTGAAAGCTGAATGAATCTTTTTTTTTGTTGTTTTTTGCATAAACAGGTGCCACCATCTAACCCATTCATCAGATTACTTACCTCTTCCTCTCCAGGTTTATCTATGAAATGTGCACACAAATATCCATTTCTTAGGTTGATAGGTTTTTGCATATAGGTTATTAAGTCACAGACCATTCACATAATAGGCATGAACTGACATATTTTATAATTTTGCACCCCAATTAGTTGATTTTCTGTTTTGAACTGTATTAGTCCCTCTGGTACTACACCATCCTTGTCTTGCATATCGCTGATATTTATAGTGTGTCTTCTGTTTTGGTACTCTCAGAACGATTAAATCTCTGTGCATAATTTTTCTTAGACACCAAGAATCTGTCTGCTTATGGAATTTCAAAGAAGGTGTTATATATAAAGATAGTGACTAGATAATTTACAAGCATGACTGGGGATGTAGCACAACAGCCACAGTGCCTGCCTGGCAAGTGCAAGGTTGTGAGTTTTATTCCAGTACCCCCAACCAAAAAAAAGAAAAAAATAGATTAAGCATGGTCAGAGCAACCTTTAAGGGTGGGCTAAATATCTCAGTGGATTAAAATGCATACAAACAGGTGCAGGGGTCAGGGGTTCGATCCCCAGGCCTGCCATGCTGGCCCTGCCCCTGGGTCATGCTGAGATGGTAATTGAGACTGGGTATGGTGGTGCGCACCTGTAATCCCAGCTCTTGGGAGGCTGTAGCCTGTAATCCCAGCTCTTGGGAGGCTGTAAAGAGGTGGATTACTATGAGTCCAATCTAGTGGTGAGACCCTGAACACCCTTTAGATCCTTCCCTAAAATAAAAAAAAAAAAATTACAAGCAAACACAGATAATATAGGGGTCAGATTGAATACTTTTAACATTTACCTTAAAGCATCCAATGTAAACCTGACTCCCCAAAATGTAGGTGTATGGGCACAAAAATTGCTGCTGAAATTTCACTCTGAAAACACTATACAATGCATCTCCTTATTGTGAGCTATCATTCAGGAACTTGCAAATTGTTTCATTTTCTAAAAAGTGCTGATTGGTATGGTTTCTGTGTGCTCAGATCAGCTTTGTGTACTGAAATGGGAACTGGCTCAATGCCCCAAATACTTGCAACCACAAGATGCAGGTGATAGTATCAACAGTAGCAAACCCCAGGGAAATATAAGGCCAGGTAATCACAGACTCTGTGTGTTACCAAGTCCCATCCACTATTTAGACAGTGGGGTTTTATAGTGATTCGTATAGCTGTCCAAATAAAGATTGATGCAGATGGCCGAAAATAAATTCTCTCATTTTGCTTACCAAATACAAACCATGCCAAAACTCATGAATGACTGTAGCAGTGCTTAATCTGAATCATATATCAAATAGCTATGGTCAGTCCAGTTTCTCTGGGAATGTGCTATTTAATTTAAAATGGCAAAGCAAGTATAAATAAATCAATAGGTTATTCTTTTAGATTACTGCTATGTGCATAGAGTAGATGAATGCTAGAATTAATAGAAGTCCCCATTATGTCCTGACCATTCACTGGGCAGATACTACAGGTCAGGTACCCTACCAGACATTACAGTGACTACTTTGATTTGTGGTAGCTTAAAATGAAAAGTTTTGAAATGCCTGCTACTGCTCATCACTTTAGTTAATGGGACGCACTTATTAACTCAAATTTTTCTATACATGATTGAGATAGGAATAAATCATTTATGACACTCTGGAAAAGTTGGGAAAATTTGACTGTGTCTTAAATAATAAAAGAAATTTGTGGGGCTGGAGAGATGGCTCAGTGGTCTAAAGCACCTACTTGGAACAAGCTTAGCAAAGCATCAGGGACCGCGGCTCAATCCCCCAGCACCACATGCCAGCCAGCCCCGCCCCCTGGTGGGCTGAGCTGGCCACACACACACACCACACACACTCTCTCTCTCTCTCTCAAATAAATAAAAAAATTAAAAAATTAAAAAAAAATTAAAAAAAAAGAAATTTGTGTCTGGGTGTCTTGTATCATATTCCTGTCTTCAGAAATTTCTGGGAACCAATCTATTGACATAGGCAAAAGCTCTTCTTCACAGTTTAAGCTCACAGGAAGGAGATGCTAGATGCCTGCTGCAGAATTTCTGCCTGCGCTGGACTATTTCCTCTTCTGTCCCATAAGGACATTTTCTTCCTGGGAGTTATTGGCTTCCTCCATGAATTCAATTTTGATTTGTATCAGGATTTCAGATAGTCAGGCCAGTGTGCTGAGTTATCTGACTGGCTCTGCCCGTTTAAAGTTCTGGTCCTTACTGATACTTGGCCCTCTGCAGCTTTATAAAAATGACTCAGAGATGTAGAGTTCCCAGCCAGTGCACAATCTGGTTTCTTAGAGAGAGATTCCATACAAATAATTACAAGCTAGATGTCACACCAGAAATATATTTCATTACATCTCTGGGGGCTAAATCTCTGAGTTCAGGTATTGTCAGGGCTGTGGTCTTCCTGGGAATGTGACGAAATCCTTTTTTGCCTCTTCTTAGCTTCTTGTTGTGGTTATGGGAGCTCTGACTTTCTGTTATATAGCTCCAACATCTCACTTCATAACCACATATTGTGGCCATGTGAATTCACCTCCACATGGCATTTTCCTCTTCTAAGGAGATCAGTAGTTATCATGAATTAAAAATCTCATCAAAGAGCTTGTATTAGGTTGGTTGTATCTACAAAACTGTGTTCCCAATAAGTTTTTAGCTACATGTTTGGTATGGTTTGTGTCTAGTTGTCCCACAAAGCCTAGGTAGTTATGGGGCAGACTTTTAGAGTTTGTGATTATGATCTACTGGGATTATGGGTGTGAGGGATGCCTGGATTATGGGTGCAATTGCTAATAGGATTATGGGTATGAGTACTACACTGAGGGTGAGGGAGATAGACAACGTAACATAAGGGAGACACAACTTGCTCTCCATGGTAGTTATTCCTGTTACTCCTCCTTTGCTTTCTGCTCTTTGCTGCAACCCTGAAAAGTTGCTCTCTGTCATATGCCACTATGCCTTGGAGCCAGCTGAGTATGGAATGAAACCTACAGCAACTGTGAGCTCAGTAAATCTTTCTTTCCCTAATTTTGAGTGTCAGGTATTTGTCCCAGCAATGAGAGAAGAGTAACTGAGACAACATTCCTAGTGTTAGTACAGCAATGTACATTTTGAGAGAACAAAATTCAATCACTAACAGTCTAGGATATATGGATTTACTGCTAAGGAATCATCTCTCCAGCAGTCTGCATAATTATCTCAAGTAAAACCTCCATACACTAAAAGTCTTGTCTAATACCTTAAAAAAAACCAAATTTATCTCTTATATGTGTATGTTTGCCATTATGGTTGTTGCCATGTTTGTACTTGTCTATTATAGTTTTCTGCTTCCATGGAGAGGTCCTAAGAAAAAAAGGATGAAAACAAAAAGGTAGACTGTACAGCACTATCAAAAAGATAGACTGTAGAGTTCTATCTATAAAATGTATTATAAATTTTAATTTTCTAGGTTAGCAAGTTGTGAGGGATGCTGTCTAGCAATGTTGTGCTATGGCTCCTCAGCTCACCGGTCTGATCTTATGTGAGATATTGATGGAGCTCACAGCACTAAAGGAAAATCTGTAACACAGACACCTGAATTAAATAGTAGCCACATATGGAAATTGCACCTACAAGGGTGATCAAATGCCCTAAAGTTGGGATGAATGTGTCAAAATAATAGTGTTGGATTCTCCAGTTCGGGGTAGACTAGAGCAGCAGCTGGGAAGACTAGATAGATGAGCAAAACCTCTATTGCCTGTATGTAAAGCCTTGACTTTAGCACTTGGTAACAAAAGATTCTACAAATGAGAGAAAGAAAGCACTGTTTGAATAGTTACTCAAGGATGAAGGTGTAAAAACATTATTATGTTACACATTTTTAATAACTCATTTGTAGGACATGTCCACAGGGGAGGAAAAACAAATTCTTTAATTTTCCGGTAAACATGTTGATATTTACCTCCTGCTAAAGAGACTAATGGTATTTGCAGGGAGGAATGTCCTTATCTGTCTAATATTTTTAGCAGAATATCTCTGGTTGAGAGTAAATTTTCGTAAACTATCCTAGAATCTACGGACTTGTAATGCATGGATTTCTTCTTGGAAAATGTTCCATAAACTATCCAAATATTTATGGTAGTAAATGAAATATATTTTCCTGCCCAAATTATCTTTGCTGTGAAAAACAATTTTTATTCTTTATCGTGAAGCAGAGAGTGTCTTGTGGGGGCATATAGCGCTCAGATACCCAGGTAGGAGCTTTTTCATTCCACTTGCTTACCCTGAGAACTTACTGTACCTTGATGTTATCAGTAAAACTTGACATAAGACAAGATTCTGATCCTAGTTAAGTTTAATTAATCAATGTGTTTTACAAAAGATCCCAAGCTATCTTTAAAGTCAAATCTTCCAGAAATGCCTGTTTCCTTTCTGAAGATAGCAAAATATGAAGAGGAGGCATAGACAAAAGAATCTACAATTTGCGCATAAAAATAAAAGTATTACATTTGACATTGATAACAGACTGAAGAACTATAGATTGATAGAAATTTATTAGACACTATTCTGAGTTCCAAACTCCTTAAAAGAGAATTTAGACTTAATAATTATTAATACATGATTTTATTAGTTTTATTTAAAAATAATAAAAATTATGAAAATCTACACATTGAAAAACATTCAAAATAGTCAAATGACTACAGAAATATTTAATCTTTTAGTATCTTAATAAGGCCCACCCCAAATAGTTGGGGATATCAAGTAATGTATTAATGAACATCTACTTAGTTTAATAATAATGAAAATATTAAGTTCAGTCTTTCCATCACTGAATGAAAATACATGATATATACAACACAAAAGAGAAAGGGTTTATTTTACCTTCAACTTTCAAAGTTCTTTCTTTCCCATGGCCACAGACCCCATGGGAGAAATCGTGTGGCAGAGGAATGTTGCCCATTTCATAGCAACCAGGAAGCAGAAACAAAGAGATAGAAAAAAAAAATTCATCAAAGGACCAGACAGTCTTCAAGATCATTCCCGTGATCCACCACCTCACCAAAGAAATGTTACTGACCAGTCTCCCAGGTCTTAAGTCAGACAATCAGATTAATAGCCCTGTGTATTAACAAGATGTAGAGTAATGTTTTTCTCCATTCACACATTGGTAAACAATGAAAACAGATTTGGATTTTGCAGAACAATAGATGCCATTGTTCCCTTCTGCTTTGTCCCACACAGATGTTGATAATAGGAAGCTTTTTGGTGATCAGTGATTTGTTTGCACCACCATGTATTTTAACATTCTTGGAATATAGTTTACACCTATTTTGTTGGACCTATTGCTCATGGGTGCTTTGTTTTCCTATAAGCACTTCTTTTGGGGTTTTTGTATTTTGAGAAGAGATACTTAACTTTAAATATGAAAATATCAGATTCTATTCATGAGAAGTGGAGACTGAAGTGATACTGATAACTTTGGGCAAAATTACCTCAGTCCAGTATTTCCTTTGTTCTGGAGGAAGCTTGCATATTGGGCAGTCGTGAATATTAGATTAGTTCGATAGGGCAGATGACCTGCGCTTTCTGCTCTTCACAGTTCCCTCCAGAACACAAATTTGAAATGAGATCCTGGAAGTGTCTGCCAGGCCCCTATTCCATACTTTTTGTCTCTTATACCATATCAACCTATCAGAAGGGCACTGATATTTTTTGTTATGATATATTGTATCCATTGATTTGTGACTGCTGGATGCCTTTTATTCCTTGTATGGATCACACTTTAAGGCTTATTATCCTTTTTATATATAATGTTCAATTAGATTTCTTAGTATTTTGTTAACAATTTTTGTGTCTGTGTTCCAAAAAATTATTGGTGTAATTTTTCTTTAATGATTTAACTGGCTTGAGATTAAAGTAATGTTTTCCCTAATAAATGAGCTGTGAAGGTTTCCTTCCACTTCTCTTGTTTTGAAACGTAGAAGTGGAGCATCTTTTTCTAGTGTATGTGGAATGGTTGATTTCTTCTTTAAATATTATGTTGTCCACAAATATTTTTAAGTATTTTCTTTCTTTAATATTTATTTATCATTAGAATTTTCTTGTTTTTATGCATGGTTGTCTTATTTTTAGAATGTGTTTAGCTACTATAATAGTTACAGATGTGTCTAGATTATCTATTCTATCTTAAATGAATTTTGCTGCAATATTTTCAACAATTTGATCTGAGCGCTCAAATTAGTGCACATAGACTAGATCATAGTATTCTTGATGGTCTTATTAATGTTGTTCAAACCCGCATGCATGACTATACTTTTATTTCTAATATTTGTCATCTGTTCTCCTCCTCTCCTTCTTTCTCTTCCCTCTTCTTCTTAAATACTTAACAGCTTTTATTTATATGTTCAAATAATAGAATTTATAATTTTTGTTTTGTTAAATTTAGTATGTTGTTCTCATTTTCAATTTTATTTGTTTTTATACTTTTTTTCTGTATTTTAGCTGAAGGGTCTACAGGGTGTTCAGGGTCTCATTACTAGGTCAGACTCATAGTGATTCTCCTGTTTACAGCCTCTCAAGTGCTATGATTACAGGCACGCACCACCACACCCAGTCTCAATGGCTGTCTCAGTGTGCCCCAGGGTCGGGGCTGGCATGGCAGGCCCAGGTATTGAACCCCTGGCCCCTGCACCTGCTTGCAAGCATTTTAATCTGCTGAGCTATTTGGCCTGCCTTTTATGCTTTAAATCTAACTTATTTGTCTTTCCTTGTGTCCTAAGATGAAAGTTTAGGTTGTTGTTTTTATATCTTTGATTTTCTTCTTTTTTATACAGGGTCTACAGGGTCTCACTACACATATCAGACCCATAGTGATCCTCCTGTTTTCAGCCTCCCAAGCACTGGGGTTACAAGCAGGCACCACCACACCCAATCTCAATTGATGTCTTAGTGTGCCCCAGTGGCAGGGCCCACATGGCATTCTGGGGATCGAACTCTAGTCCCTGTGTCTGCCTAAGCAGGCACTTTAGTAGTCTGAGCTATCTGTCCTGTCCCTCTCTTTCTAATTTTCTAACATATATACTGAGTATTATAAATATATCTTTTAGCATTGATTTAGCAGTATGCCAAAATTTTTGACATTATACTTTTATTTACCTGTTTTTATTTTTTGAAAAATGTTTATTTATTTGGTACAGGATCTTGCTGTATAGCTCAGATTCATATGCTCCCCCTGTCTCAGCCTCGCCAGCACTGGGATTACAGGCATGTACCACCATGACCTGTTTCAGTGGCAGGCATGTGGTACTGGGGATCAAACCTGGGTCCTTGCACTTGGTAGGCAGGTACTTATACTGCCTCACTTTGTCCCCAGCCCCATATTATACTTTTGATCTTTTGTTGTAAAGGTTACTTTTCTTTGAGGCACCTTGTTTTTTACCGATAAGTAGTTTATAGATGCTTTGTATAGGAATTTGTGTGTACCTTCCTACTATTGATTTCCAGCTTGTTTTTTATAGTCATAAATGTACTTTGTGTGATATCTATTAGTTTACACTTGTCAAGTTTAAGTTTTTATTCCCAAGACATGACCTATCTTGGTGAATATTCTCAATGACCTTGAGAAAAATCTATGATCTGCAGTTGTTATGTGGAGTATTCGTGTCTCATATTTGTCCATTAAGTCAGATTGCTATATAGAGCTGCCCAGATCATCTCTATTAATACTGATTTTCTACCTGTTTGATCTATTAGTTGTGACATGTTTGGTTGAAATTCCCATTTATAGTTCTGATTTACCTATTTTCTTCTTTCATTTCTAGCAATTTTTGTCTCATATATTTTTATACAGTGTCAATGTAACATAGTCTTATGAAATTCTGTCACGACCCTGTGCAGAGCCTGGCTAGTGGTAGGTCAGACCATCTTCTTGGGTCGTTGAGTTCACACTCCCAACCATATCCAGTTGGGACACTACAGGCCTTCTGTAGACCAGGCCAAGGGGCCAGAAACCACAGACAGCTCCTATTTCCCAGAGTCTGGTTTTGGGGTTTTGCTCCCGCATCTAAGGCAACTGATGTCTATTGAGAATATCAATCACAGATATTCATCATAAGGAGAAGTATACAGTCTATAATTCATCTCTTCTTAAATCCTGGTCTTCAAGAAATGCAATTTCAGCCAGAGATGTCTTCTGCATTGATTCTAAGTCCCAGCCCTGACTGATTGCCTACAATATTTGTAAATACCTTTGTTATCTATAGCTATCTATAGCAAACTTGCTTTGGGAATTTTACACATGTGTGACTATCACACTGTTTCCTTGGTGTGAGAAATCAAAAGTAGATGTAAGTGTAAGGTTTTTGGCATCATGGAGAGACACTGACAGAGGTGAAAAAAGAAAGCCTTTATTACTGTCCAAGGAGGGCTACCAGAAATTATAAGGGCCCTCAGAGGACAAAGCTGGGGGATGGGTCTTTATTGGGTTGGACTAGTGGTGGAGTTTATATGGGTTGGTGAAGTGACATATTGAAAAAGGATTGGAGTGTGCACAAAAAAGAAAGGGGAAATTCATTTCGGTGATAAATGAAAACAGACGTTAGTCTTGGTGGAATACGTTGTCATTGTGTATCCCAATGCCATGTTGGATCATCACCAGGATTACCTTGGCAGAATTCCTTATGGGCAGAAACCTATCATCCCTGTCTTTTTGTTGTTAAGGAATGACGACTCTCTCAGACTGCTTCTTGCTGACAGAGGTGTTGTAGAGGGATGTTGTAGCCCTGGGAATGGTAGGTCCTGCCTATATAGAACCTGGTGCTAGGGCTTTGGCCAGGACAGGGAACTCTCTGGTGGGGAAGTATATCCTAGAATGAAGAAATTTTAGCTATGCAGTGAGACTTTGGGCTCTGAGAAAGATGACTTGATGGGGTCATTGACCCTAAGCCTCATCAATTCTCTTTAGAAGTAAGACTGAGGTGGTCAGGTAATAAGGAGTCTGAGAGTGGTGAGAGTATCTCCTGTGAGGGTAGGGAGTTAGATGACTTACTTGCTCAGTGGTGGATAGGGCAAGCAGACTTCCAGTGAACTTCAGAATTGCAGATGAGACAAGGTCCTGGTAGTACCCATGGGTTGGGTACTCATGCCCAATGTCTTTCTGCACTTAAAATATAGTCCAGGGGAGCTTAGGTAGCACCATTTTGTTTGGGCTTATCCTTTCCAGGGACCCTGAGTGTCATAGCCAAAATGGCATGTTGCTGTTTATCCTGTTTTGTTATTCCTATTACCAAAGACGCAGAAGACTAGATTAAGGAGATATCTCTGGGGGTTGAGGGCCAAACTCTGTGCTTTCTAAGTTGGCCCCAATGTCAGGGGTACATTGGAAGATGAAATGGAAGTTGATGAGAGAAATTTCCTCAGGGAATTGGAGACCCATATTAGTACATTTGGTGAGGACATCAATAAGGCATGAAAGAAATTCAGCAGGGTTTTCATCAACACATTACCTTTGTTCGTGAAGTTTTTCGTAATTAGTTTGTGGGAAATTTTATTGAGATTTGCAATAATGCAACCAATTATCATAGCCATGTGCTGTGTGACATTATTTCCCTGATAATCCCAATGCGGTTCTGCATTTGGTACAGCAGGGTCTCAGTGGGATGGGCAGAGTTAGTCTGATGTCTGTGGTCAGGCTCAGTTAGCTGTTTCCCACAGCAATGGTTTTTATTGAGGGGAGAAGGTGAATGAAAGGATGATATATTCTTGTAACAAAAATCATAGAACTGAATCACAAATGTAACTCTTTTATGTGATGATGAGGATCTGCAGATAAGGACCCTAGTCTATGAGAGATCTGAGATGGGTTATAGAGAGTGATAGGGAAGACATGCATGTGAACTAGTCCTTCAGGGACAGCCACCTTATGGAGAGGGAGGAGAGGTTGGGGCTGAGGAAGTGTCAGGTGATGAGAAGATGTTGTCTGACTAGAAGATGGCAATGGTTGGTGACAGGAGAAGTGAGATCAAGTATGGTGTGCCAAAGGACAAAATGATGACAGAGCAGCGGTGGAGGAGGATGGGAGATGAGGGAGAGATGGTAGTGGCTGGTTGAGGAGACTGAGAGGACCCTTATGGATATGGTGGAGGAGGACTGAAAGCAGAAGAGACATACACTGTCAAGGTGGTCCAGAGGGATATCAGATGGGAGATTAGACAATAAGGAATTTGACAATGTGGAGCTGCCTGAGAGTATTTTGGCCACAGGCATGAATGAGGTAGGGATGTGCCCTAACAGCAATAAAGGTTTCAGTGTAAAGGATTTAAGGCCATCTGCCATTGCAGTAGCAAAATTTGTCTAGGTCATAGAAAATAATCAGTCTTATTGGTTTGACAGTCTCTCAGAGACCTAGGATTTTTCAGGTTTTTAAGATACAACCAGTGAGAAGAATATTTTGGGGTTGGGATTGAATGTTTCTCATAATGTTCAAATTGAAGATGAGGCAAACACAGAAGCCTGTCACAACGCCTAGGAGGATGGTCACTCTCGTTGGGGTATAATAGAGAAATAAATGCCTGGTGGTCTTTGTGGATCATCATGTGTGGGGCAGAGTGGCTTCATGAAGGATATGAGGGGTTCCTGAAATGGGTCCATGATTTTTGGTGAGAGAGAGAGTGGATGTAGTTCGCAGATGGTGGGGTGGTTCAACTATGAGAGGCAGAGTGGTTCGGGCTTGAATGTGAGCTGGAAAGGGCAAAGGCAGAGAGCAGAGAAGGAGAAGTGTGGCTTGTTGATTGGTGGAGCTCAGAAAGGGAAGAACCACAGAAGCTGGAAGATCCACAGGAGCTGGACATCCCAACCAATCTGAATCACAGTACCAAAATGTAAAGTGTTTTTGGTGTTGTGCAAAGACACTGACAGAAGTGAAAAGAGAAAGCTTTTATTGCCAGCCCAAGAGGACGGAGAGAGATTGTAAGGACCCTCAGAGGATGAAGCTAGGGAATTGTTCTTTATTGGGTTGGACTGGAGGTAGAATGTATGTGGGCAGGTGAAGCACCATGTTGGGAGAGATTGGTGGGTTGTTGGTGCACAACGGAAAAGGAAATGAGAAACTTATTTTGGGACTAGAAGAAAAATATGGAAACTAGTCTTAGAAGGACACATTGTCATTTTGGGGCCCAATGCCGTATTGCATCATAGCCATAATGACCTTTTGCAGAGTTACATATAGACGGAAACCCATCAATAACAACAGAATGTATGACAGACATTATGAAATAGAAAAGAAAAAAAGCTCAGTTGGGCAGGCTGACTAGGGAGGTCTACGACGGGGAAAATGATGGAAGTGAAAAGGAAAAAAAAAAGAAAATGAGAACTAAAAAAAAGGAAATGAAGGTTTTATAAATAAGGAAGGGAAGAGGAATTGAAGAAAAAGTATAGAATGGATCTACAAAAAAGAATTAAGATATCTTGTACGGGTGCAAAGTCTTTCTGATGAATGCTGTCATTATGTATATTAAAAATGTACCAATAAACCCAATTTATTAAAAGAAAAGGTCACATTTGGAAAGTTAAACTCAAACAACATATGATAACTGTAAGCATATTTTGATTGGTCTGATTTAATCATTCCATGATGTAAACATATAAAATGTAATCTTATGTGTTGCAAAAATATGCAAAATCATCTGGGAAAGTAAACTTCCTGACTACATTTTTGCACCTAAGATGAGTATATTCTTCTTAGAAGAAGAAATACAAATGCTAAGTAAATATATGACAGAGTGTTCAACATAATTGTCATTCAAGAAATGCAATTTAAAACAGCGCTGAGGTTCCATCTCACCCTGGAAAGAATGACTAACATCAAGAAGTCAGCCAATAACAAATTCTTGAAAGGTTGGAGAGAAAAGGGAACCCTTCTGCACTGTTGGTAGGGGTGCAGACTAGTACAACCACTATGGAAATCAGTGTGAAGATTCGTTCAAAAGCTAAAATTGGAGGTCACATTCAAACTAGCTGTTCCTCTCCTGGGTATCTCTCCAGAAGAACTGAAATCATCATACCAGAGTGATATATGTGCACCCATGTTTATAGCAGCACAATTTATTATAGCTAAATCCTGGAAACAACCCAGATGCCCATCAACTGAAGAATGGTTAAGGAAGATATGGTACTTTTACACAATGGAGTATCATTCAGCTATAAAACAGGACAAATTTGAGGCTTTTGTTGGTAAATGGATGCAACTATAGAACATACTCTTCACTGAACTGCATGTGCAAAAGTCATATTGTCTCCTTAGTATGAGAACCTAAAAGAGAAAAATAGAATCTGGAGGGTACAATAGAGACTGGTAAAAGGGAATGAACTTATTGAAAAGAAGTTGCTGAGTTGAGGAGATGGACAGGAGAGGGAATGGGAGAAAGAGATGTATCTATGTATGTAAACAGGATGTTTGGATAACTGTACTATGCATTTCTGCTAGCCTACGGAAAGATACAGTTAATGCTTTAATTTGCTTCATCTCCTCTTTTCAACCATTTGTGCTTTTGCTCTTCTTAATATCTTATACATTTCTTTCTTTTTCATTTCCTCTTCCAATTTTACGTTCATATAGCTGGTAATATGAATAACTGGTTGGAAGACAACACTGTGTGTCATAACAAATACTGTGAAATTCATATTTCTTCTTAAGTGAAAATCTGTATCTCTTGTAAATTTTTTCTGTCTTAATTTTAATTTGTGCTCTCTTTAGAAACTATAAAAATATGGTATTCTTTCTCTGAATTATGTAAATTGAGCAAACATTTTTACAATATTTTAAAGACTTTATATCACAAAGCGGAAGAATTCTCAAAAATTCATTATGCCAGGCTTGGCAACACAAAGCTCCCATCAAGCCTGGCAACTTGCCAAGATCTTACTTCAGGAAAAAAAAATGATAATAATAATGAAAATTGTGTATATATCCCCAGTTATGAAAGGACATGGGTTCGGTTCCCTACATTGAAGTGTGCGCACACACACACACACACACACACACACACACACGCATTTAGACATGCATATATCTAATAAGGGTGGCAAAATTTATAAGGTAAAATCTGGTAGAACTACAGAAATTCACAAATCCATTATTACGTTGTTGGTGTCAACACTTGTGTGAGTAACTGACAGCTCTATCTAGTGGAAATTCAGTAGAAATACGTTGAGTTAGCATAGTAGAATCTGTTGTTGAGTACTTTATCCAACAGGGAAGTGTACAGCCTCCTTAAACTCATATGAAAAATTTATGAAGATAGACTATGTATTGGATTCAAAACCATACTTTCATAAATTTTATGGTGTAAATCATATGAAATATAATCTCACATCACATGAAATTAAGCTAAAATCAGTAGCAAAAAGTTAGCAAGAAAAATCCTAAAATTCATATTTAGACTAAAACATCCTAAAATGCACACATAGACAGCACATTTGTCTCAAAAAAAGTATTTAAAAAATTACCAAATGAATACTAAAGTAAAATCAACAAAGTTTCCGGAATTTAGTAAAAGCAGAATTCAGAACTTACAGCATCTAATGCATACATTAAAAAAGAAGAAATCCAAAATAACTAATTTAATTGTGAACAGCAGAATATTAAGTTAAAAAGAGAGAGAGAAGTTGAAAACAATCGGTAGAAAAGAATGCAAATCAGAGTATAAATTTTTAATTTTTTAAAAAAAGTAATAAAAATGAACAAAATAAGCAGGAAAATAAATCAGGTTTATAAATAGGCTAAGAAAAAATAAGACAACTCAAATTATTAACACATGAAAATCAAACAAATGCCGTCATTGCTGATCTGAAAGACATGGAAGGATTCCAAACAAACGTTATAAATAAGTAATTCTATGTCAACAAACTTAATGGCATAGATTGTATGCTAGAACTTTCCAGGGAAGTATGTCACTTCTGACACTTTGATTTTGGATTCCAAATATTCATAACATGGAGAGATTAAATTTTTATTATTGCCAGCCACCCAATTTGCGGTATTTTGTTACGGCAACCCCAGGAAATGTATAACCAATAAACAATAAGAGGAGTGTGAAATTAAAAACACGAAATGATTTATGCTAGTATTTCAAAAGTAAAATGCCTCAATACAAACTTAGCAAAATGTTAACAAGAATTATAGAAGAGATTCTTAAAATCTCTGCTGGAAAAAATTGACTATGTAAACAAGTGAATAGTTTTTGCATATTCATAAGCAAGAAGATTTCATTTTACTAAAACACCATTTCTTCTCAAATTGATCTATGAGTTCTACATGAATAAAATTAAAATCCCAGCAGGTCTTATTGTTTATATTAGAAAAATAGATCAAAATTCTATGTAGAATAGCAGAAAACTTACAATTATCATAATACATAAGACAAAAGAAATCCAGAGGACAGACATTATTCAACTTCAAGCTTAAACCTATTGATCAAGACAATGCGATATTGGTGTAAGAATGGATACAAACTTCAGTTTGTATCAATTTGAACAGAAATCCCAAAAATAGACTCATGCAAGATTAGTCAAATGATTTCTGACAGGACAGAAGGCAATAAATCCTACTGAGAAAAATTGTATTTTCAATAAATAGTAGTAGTGAAATAGGTCATACACATTCAAAATAAATCTAAATACAAACTTGATCTTTCAGATGTTAACTAAAAATGATCCTAGACCTACAGAAAAATGCAACAATTAAAGTTCTACCAGGTACTTTCAAGAAAATCAAGGATATATTGAGTTTGGAAAGTTTTTGGACTCAAGAGAAAACAAATGTATGAAGAAAGTTGAAATAAAAAATTGATATAAAATTTTGCTCATAAAAATTTGATATAAAAATTAAAATCTCTTGTACAAGATGTGCAATTTGCAAAATGAAAGATGTACCACAGTAAGGGAGAAAATATTTATAAAGCACAGATCTGTGATGGCCAGAAATTCTGTAAGAAGGAAAAGTAAATGAATCGATCAGACACGGGAGGTTTCAGGGGCTGGATTTATGCTTTAGTGATAGATTGGGTTTGATCCTCCGTTCTCTTATTCGCCTACAAAGAAAGAAAGCGAAGGATAAAAGGGACAAAATGCGTAAAAATAGTGACAAAGATTAAAATAGATTACTTCTGATACAATAAACAACTTTTTTTTAAAAGAGCAGAATATTTATTGAGAGAAAGAAAGCTTCTGTCCAAGAGAGGGACAGAAGGGGGACCCAAGAGGGTTGCCCAACAAAATTTTTAAAAGGAAAGAATTTCTTGCCTTATCTCACGCTGTGTATATATTTGTGCACACTGCATATATGCATGTAGGCATCTATTTTCATACATAACTATTTTAATATTCTCTCTTACTATGTAATTTAGGTTAATTTTATAAGCTAAATGTTTAATAATGCTAAAACAGAAGAAAAATGAGCAAAAATTTACCACACCTTGAAATAATAAGCAAAATATAAAAATTCTTAAGATAAATGAAATGAATAGACATAAGCAGTTATAATGTATCAGATTTCCTTGGGATGTTCTTTTTAAACAAACATTTTTCTATTTCTTATTTCTTTTTATCTGCTGGATATTGTTACAGTACAGTTTTATAGAAAATGACTAAGACCTATTTAATATATGACTTGCTCTCATAGGAAATTACCTGCTGTCAGGGTTCATTGGGTGGCATCCGTGGGGACAGCAGGTCGCAGCTGAAGGACCAATGCCCTCACAATAATTCACAACCAGTTCTTTTCGCACTTCAGCATGGTTCTGGGTCAAAAGCATCATTATCCTTCACTTCAAGTTCATATGTGTTTCAACCTACCACTTGCATGTGATAAATCTTCACTGGAGAATAAATAGACAAACATCTTTTTATGTTGGAGTATGTGTGAAGATAGAGTTAGTGGCTAAGGTACTGTGTACCAAAACAAAACAAATGTATTTTAAGTTTATCCTTCTTGGTCTTTTCATTCCTACACACAGAAATACAGGAAAACAAAAACTATAAGAGACTTTGAGCAGTGCAGAAGGTCAATAACTCTCATCTCAATTTCTCACATAACTTCACAATATTTCTCCACTGAAGTCCTTTTACCTCTCTCTACTGATGATGGTACAAGATCATTTATTGGGAAAATTAAAGTATTCGGGGAAGTTCTCTTCATTATTTAATATTTCTATGCATTTACAAAAAGAAGAATTCTTTTCCTGTTTATGGACTCTAAGAGAAATGGCAGTTCTTTCAGGAGAGCAGTGGTATTCTAGAAGCCAAGATCAACTTTGATAAATGCTGCAGATAAATTGATTGATGTTAGGCCTGAGAATTGAATAATGAATTTAATCATATGGGTGTTTGATATCCTTGGGTAGTAGAGCACATCAGACTTACAGGAAAGAATGCCTGAATGAACTAGAGTTCAGGGAAAGTTTAGGAGAAAAGTTGTCTATTTACACACAGTAATTATGGCCTCTTTACTATATAAGAGTTGTTACTATAAAAAGAGAATTATGCTACAGAACAAAATGAGTTCAAGGAAAAGGTTATATTTGCTTAAGATGAGGAAATAAAATGAGTCTTGATGGCAAGGGTAGAGAAACAATTTAAGGTTATAAAGAGGTCAGAGAAAAACCCTACAACATCTGTAATCAGGCAGCCCAGAGGGGATATCGTGCCGCTTCCTGTCATGGTTTCTCTGTTCATCCAGTGTTAAAGTTTACTTCCTCAACATGATCTCTTTTTGTTCTGACTGTTTTCAATTTGGAATGCCATGGAGAAATTTCCAAATTTAATGATGCACATTTAGTTTGTTAGTTAGTTAGTTAGCTAGTTAGTTAGTTGCACTCAACAGTAATGAAACCAAAGGGATTTCTGGAAGCAGAATTTTCAGAACATTCTCACTGGGCCATTCACAGGTCTAAACATTGTGCTGACTAGCTCTGGGCCCTATGCTGTAATATTCAGTTGGGACTACCATAATAGAAGCCTACAACCTGTCTGGTCTACATGATGTGAATGCATTTTTTCACTGTCTTGCACACTTGAAGACTAAGATCGAGTTCCCATCAGAACTGGATTCTTGCAAGTTTTCCCTTCTCGGTTGACCAGCGGTAGCCTTCTTGGTCTGCTCTTAGATGGCCTGTTTCTCACATAGAGAGACAGATGTCTTTGACTTTGCATCAGGATACCAGGCTACTGAGTCAGCTCACTGCTCAGTCTTAAAAACTCTTACTCCTAAACACAGTGAAATCAAAATTTACTTAAATTATTTCTGGAAGCAACAGAAATTTTTTTCACTCAGTGCTAAAATAATTGCTCCTAATCCTCCTGATTACTTTAGTCAGTGTTCACTATTATAGAATATGTAATATAAAATATCTGCATAAAATATTTATGAAAACTAATTTTCTTTATAACTTTGTTTAGGGCCCAATATCAAGGCAGAGAAAAACACTGAAAATACAAGGGTAGTAGCTGAGCTACATTAGAAGCTTATTTTTACAGGAAAGAAAGACCTGATGCATCCACATGTGTGGTTAAAGATGCAGAATGAGAAGGTTTGAAGAGATTTTTACTGCACATTACACATCCAGGAGTTCAGAAACTGCATAGACCACAGAGGCCTTACCATATTTCAATCTGCTGAGACTTACAGAAGATCTTATCTGGCTACAGATGAGGATCTCTTCAACTTTGAAGCTCATTTGAACACAATAAGTACTATACCAAAGCCTATGCTTTATTTGAATGTCACAAAAAGTTTTTAAGGAGCAAAGCTTTCTTTCTACTTCATGTTATTTTCCAGGTAAAATATTTGGTGTGCAAAATGATGAGAACCGAGAAGTTATAACTAAAAGGAAGAAATCATAAATATATTTTTAAAATATTTGAAAAGACATAAATTTAGAATCAAAGCAAATAATTAAAGATATAGTAGTACTATGATTGGTCGTATTATGACTTTCTGAGGAGGGTACTGGGAATTGAACACAGAATCTTACCCTTCTTGTTAGGTACTATACCACTGAGTTAATGTCCCTTACCCTTTTATTATAGTTTTGAGCCTTACTTAAAGTTTATCAACTATGAGTTTTCCTTTTTGTAAGTACATGCTGCTAGTGACGTGTTATACAGATGAATTAAGATATTTTGGATTTGTTCTTACCCACTACATTTTATAAAGACAATAAAAAATAGATGTAAACAACTAGGCTGGAGGTCAGTTTGATTTTTCACCTTGTCCTATTACAGTATTTCTAATTTTATTTATTTATAATATTAAATAGAATTATAATTATAAAATTAAAATTCATTGTACTACCAATTATTTCATTTGTATGTCTAATTAAAATCAGTATAATTAGAAATTTTAGGGTTTTTTTAAAAATTGAGCACTAAATGAAATTAACATATTATCAGAATATACTATTAATTGTTGCATATTTATGTTATAATACTGTTTATCAGTTAAAAAATCATTTTTTAGGGAGACAGTGTCTTCAGACGTAAGTAGGCTAGCCTTGATCTCTCTTATGCAGCTCAGGCTGGCCTCAAATTCAAGGAGATACGCTTGCCTCAACCTCCCGAGTTTTTATCTCAATAGTAAAAAACATATAAAAATCCTCAAAAGAATTTCCCAGTGTTACTGACCAATGGATAACTTTACCTTTACTTGGAACATTAAAGATAAAGTTATAGAACTATTGACTCTAAAATTCTTGAACTTCAATTCTTGATTTGTATATCTTCTTGAAGATAATATCTGGAAATGACATTTAATTGTACAGACTTCTACATTCATCACATCCTAAACTGTTTAACAAGGAGAAAAAATGTTTTGTATAGCTCATAAGACAAAATGCAATTTTAACTTAAGTAATATATAATGCAAACCATGAAAATAAATAATGTCATTTACAAATGTAGAAGCTATGAAGATGTGTAGCCTAAACTTTTGAAGCTTCAGATAGAAAAAAAGTGCTTGTAGGGCCTGGGGAGATGGCTCAGTGGAATAAATGCTTGCCTGACAAATGCAAAGGCCTGAGTTCAATCCCTGGTTCAGACAGAAAAAAAAAAAAAAAAAAAAAAAAGTAGAAGTGCTTGTATATCATATCAAGGAAATTTTCAAACAAAGATCATTTAAGCATTGCACAAATATTCTCAAAATGATGACAATTTCTATTGGTTTTTTATTTGGGGTACATACTTTACTCTGGATAATTTTATGGCAAATATTACTACAGAATCTGTTTGAGTAGTCCTGAGACAAAAGGATATCTCCCTGACTACAGTCATCATTTAACAGGAAACAGTTGTGAATATTTTGATTGGAGGAAAAAAAAAACCCACATTGTTAAATAAAAACCTCTTCTGAACATTGAGATCCATACTTGAGGTATTCTGAGTATAGTATAGGCTCTTGGTCATTTTTTTTCCTTTCTCGTGCATGGTGAATTGCATCTTTCTCAACTAGAAGTCATGTGAAAGGTTATTAACTGCAAAAGCACATTAAAAGTCCGATGAGTTCAGAATAGTTCTAGCTTTGTTTCAATTTAAGCTAGACTGGTACCGGGAACACTGATTTACAGAATAGGTTAAGTATGTGAAAATGAACTAGGTGAATCTCTGGTATAGCATCCTATTATAGGCAGCATTTGTTACAAGAAAAATAATTGTTTAGATTCTAAGCATGCTTACCTTGAGGGTTTGTTTCTTAGAACAGATGGAAAACAAAAATTTTATCTATCTCTAATGGCTAGGCTTTTCATTTTAAGCTAAAAGAGCATGCCTTTACTTTTTAGTAATAACAGAATCTATCTCAAACCATCAGTCTCAGGGAAAAAAATGATGTTCATATGAAATTCATAGAACTAAAGGAGTTCCTATCATAATGCTTTCGAGAGAGTATTGTCAAATCTCTCTGGGCTTTTAGTTTAAATGCCATTTCTAGTCAACTGCAGGGATTTTTAGCGCTGGATTTTACCTAAGGCTATATCGCATCTTTCAGAGAATTTATGTTTTTAAATAAAAGGTATTCTACTCCAAATGCTTATAAAGTACCCTCTCACACAGTGTCACTTGCAAACGACTTATGGGATAAAATGTGCAGAAATATTTAATTGATTTTCAAGTGGTAGAAAATGGTCAAAATTTGCCAGGATTAGGACTTCATGAATAATACAAATGATCGTATTGGAAAATTATTACAGGATGCCCTTATAATCCCAACTAGGTACTAAAGTGTAAATTACAAGTCCAAATTATCCTGGGATTTTTTCAAAGAAATTCTATTATAGAATTATGCACATAAATGGAATTGAGCTATGTTAAGCCCGAAAATGGCCTCATATGGACATTCTAATTTCTTAATGTCCTTCGCCAACCTTACCTAATGCAATCATATAAACTTGGACTATTATTTTCTCACTTGACAATTTTATAATTCTTTTAGAAATTCTTTTAAGAAAAGAGGCAAGAGAGATAGCTCAGAGGACTAAACTGCCTGTTTAAGCAAGCTTAGGCAAGTGCAGGGATCAGGTTCGATCTTCGGCACCACATGCCGCACCAGCCGCCCACTAGGGTAGGCTGAGCCAGCCAGAGTTCAGGAGTAGTAGCATATGTCTGTAGTCTCAGTGCTGGGTAAGCTGAAAGCAGGAGTATCACAATGAGTCCGAGCTTCGTAGAGAGACCTTGCAACAACCAAATAAATTTTAATAAAAGAAAATATTATTTTTTAATCATTTATTGACTTATTTGATACAAGTTCTCTCTATGCAGCTTTCACTGGTAGTGATTTTCCTATCTCAGCCTCCCTAGCACTGGGATCACAGGCAAGCACCACCACACCTAGTTTCAATGGCCTAAATGGTGTGCGCCCGGCGTTCTGGGGCTAGCACAGCATGCAGTAGCAGGGATCTAACTCGGGTCCTTGCTCTTGCCAGCCCTCTTTTAGATGTTATATAGACACACATGATAAATTGGTAAATAGTTACCTTTTCTCAAAAATACTCTGAAATTATTTATTTTGCTGATATAATCCTAAGAGGATTGTTGATATGTTCAAAATATTTTATGACATTTTTTTCAACTACCCATCCCCACACAGTATAATTTAGCATTTATTATTATAAAAACTATCTATAGTGTATTCTCCTCTGCATATATTAGTTGTTAGTACCTCCATCCAAGTTCATTTTTTGCTGAAACTTCAGAATTCTTTCTGTGACTTAGTAGGTAGCAACCAAGTTCGAATAAGTAAATGAAATATGTGCTGCTTGAATGAGGAAAAAGTTTTATACTTTGTGTCAAAATCAAGAAACTTATATTCATATAATTGGAATTCTCAAAGTAGAAGGGCATAGGCAATATATATTTATAGATTTAAAATTTCTTAATTTAGTTGAACTTACAACACCGCATTTGCAAGAAAAATGAACCTTTTGCACAAAAAAAATTGAATAAGATCATACCGAGATACAGAAAAATGGAATTGTCCAAAAGTTATTGTAAAGAAAAAAATCATTAAAACATATACATAAAAAATATTAGCTATGGAAGAACAAAATTATATAACATCTTATTCCACATTAGAAAGAAAAGACCAAGTGTTAAAGAAACTAGACTAATTTAAAGGACTGAAAGATAAAAAGATTTGTCCTGTTTGAATTTTGTACTTAGCAAACACATGTTTGAAAAATAAATTAAAATATTTTCCCGTCATATAAACTCAAAATATTCTAATACCTCCAGATTTAGCATGTAGGAAATAACAAAGAGCAAATTCAGAAGCAAGAGAAGTTGCTGTCCTGGATAAAGAATAAAGAGCTCTCAAAATGAGGAAAAAGTTTTAAACTGAAATTGAGGTGACAACTTCATTGTAAATGTATTAGTCTGTGTTCAATTTGTAGACAGAAATCATACTGTAGTAAAGACAAAGAAATTGTAAGATATTTAATTTTTGAGAAGTGTTTTATTACCTACAAGTATATAAAGAACAGTGAAAGCAATTTTCTAGAGCTGAAGATAAGTAGCCAAGACAAAACAAGTGTGAAGGGCAGCAGACTCTTCTAGGCTGTGGTTCTCAAGTAGTTGGATATGCTGTGTCCTCAGCCTCCATGGGATAAGGCAGGAAATAGTTTAACTGTGTTAGAGTTTTCAGAAGAGCTGAGAACTACTATCTGGGTAAAGGTGGCTTAGGTTGGTGAGGAGTTGTGGAGAACGCAGTATATGGTGTCTATGTTACACAGACATGGAAGGAAGCTGCCGTGATCAGCCCCAAGCATGTGGTAACCAGTGACACTTACTCTTTATAAAACTGGGGCAAAATCCCATTGGTTTTCTGTACACAGCTAATGCAAAGACTATGCAAGCAGCGTGAATTAAAATATGAACTCAGGGAGCCAGGACAGGGAAGACAATCCACTTTTGCTGAAATAGACCTCTAATGTCCTTCACTAAGAAAACTTAATATTTTATAACTGTACATAACAGATGATTAAAATAAAGAGAGCAGTTTAAGTTGTCCAGTTGTAATAATGGCACAGGAATGAGCTCTGAGGTCAGGAGTAGCACATTAATAACAGAGACTATAAGAAATTGGACAGTTTTATAATTTGCCTTGAATTTAAGAACTACTGTTCAAACAAGCAAAGTTCAGATCTTGGTTATCTATTTGGAAATTGGGGAAGTAGCACAACGTAAGCTAAGTTACAAACTGTTAAGTTAGGAAATCAGTGTTATTTTTATAAAGTAAGCAACAGTACAGTAACCATTACATATAAATTATCTATTTCCTTTTATAACATTGTCATTGTTTTCTCAACCCAAGAGGAATATGGCAAAGCTATGCCTGTGCAAATCTAAAAATATTGTTTAACTTCCAGTAAGATTATCTTTTCTCTTAACATGCCTTTGAGTTGAAATCATGATTTAGTTGAAATTTAATATTTTCTACTATGTGAACTTGCCAAAAGTGTTCAAATACTTAAAATGTGGGTAAATACTTGGTTGAGAAATTATTGAGCATGATTCTTAGTTCAACAAAGTTACCAATATAATTTTGAAATCTCTGATTATATTGAGAAAGGTAAGAGGTTTGGGAATTGGTATCTGGTTCTATATTCCAGCTGTTTTATACTTGAGCAGTCAATCAGAACATGCTTTATTTCATTGTGATATATATATATATATATATATATATATATATATATATATATATATATATATAAATAATTTTAGTACAATGTTTACAGGGTCTTACTGCACAGATTGGACTTGTAGTGATTTTCAGGTGCTGGGTTTGCAGGCGTGTACCACCACTCCCAGTCTCAATTGCCATTTCAGCATGCCCCAGGTCCAAGGGTGGCATGGCAAGTCAGGTCATTGTGCAATATTTGAAATGTCAGAAATACATAGTTTTTAATTGTTTAATTTTTTATTGTTTTGTATTTTAGGAAAGGGTCTACAAAGTGTTCATGGTCTCACTACTAGATCTGAGTTGTAGTGATCCACCTGTTTATAGCCTCCCAAGAGCTGGGATTACAGGCAAGTGTCCCTACGCCCAGTCTCAATCACCTTCTCAGCATGCCACAAGGGTAGGGCTGGCACAGCAGGCCCAGGGACTGAACCCCGGCCTCTGTGCCTGCTTCCAGGCACCTTAATCCGCTGAGCTATTTGGCCAGCCCTTATAAATACACAGTGTAAACATTTTTTAAAATACTAGTAGATATCACAACAAACTCTGGAAAACAGTATTTCTAACACCTGTAATGACACCTTTGAATACATTTCTTTTCATTGTTTTGTAGAAGTGATAACTAACTTGAATGTTATGCTTATCTTTATTTTGAGACAGGGTCTCACTATGTAGTTCAGGTTAGGTTAGAACTTACTATGTACCTCAAGCTGTCCTTGAACTCATGACAATCTCCTGCTTCAGCCTCCCACATACTTGTTACAGGCATGCATTTCTTTATCACTATTTTACTTTTTACTGATATATACTCCATAAACTGTAATTTCTAAGAGCTAATTAACATTTTATTTTCTTTTGAAGTAGTCATATAGTATGATTTCTGTTTTTCTTTCATCTTGTCTCATTAAATTATAATTTCATTTCTAAGATTCACCTGTGTTGGTGTTTAACAGCTTATTTTTTATTTTCATATGAACATATTTCATTGAGTGAATCTAGCATTATTTCTTCATAAATGTCTCTGTAGATGACAATAATTGTTTTCAATTCATTGTCTCAAATAGTGATGTTGATATGAGTCATCTTTCAATAATCTCAGTGGAGGGCTGACCAAGTAGCTCAGCAGATTAAAGTGCCTGCAAAGAGGCTCAGGGTTTAATCCCCAGACCTGCTGTACTGGCCCTGCCCCTGGGATGCACTGAGATGGCAATTTAGACTGGGTGTAGCAGTGCACACCTATAATCCCAGCTCTTGGGAGGCTGTAAACAGGCAGATCACTATGAGTTGGGATATAGTAGTGAGACTCTGAACACCCTGCCGACCCTTCTCTAAATTATCCAAAAAAAAAAAAAAAAAAAAAAGTCAGTGAAAAGGGAAAGCTTTCACCATGTATATTTTTCAGGGCAAATAACAAGTTGTAGACTATAGACACAGTGCAACTGCAAACTGCATGGATTTACACTTCCATCAGCATGGTATAAATGTTTACAATCACTTCACATTTTTCAAACTCCACACATTCTAACAGTCTAATAAATGTGATAATGTATTTTGCTGCTAAGTATAAATTATTTTTTTCTTCATTATGAATGACTTTATCATTATCCATTTGTTATTTGCAGTTGTACTAAATTTATTTGTAGTTGTTCTTATTCAAAATTCTTGGGCAGTCTGCTCCTGTTGATTATTTATCTAAGTTTTATTAAGTATAAATTGCTATTCCTTTTTGGATCAGTGTAGGATATCTGCTGGATGTTCACAGGATAAATGATACTATAGCCCATAAAAAATTAAGTTTAAGATGACTGGGATTCTTAAAACACAAGATAATGAAATCAGAAATCAATATGCATAGAGAAAGTAGGAAACCCCCAACTATTTGAAAATTATAAGCATTATTCTGAAAAATAGTTACTGACAAAACAACAAATCACAAGCAGAAATATTTTAAAACAATAAAATGAAAAACATCACTGGAAAAGGATTCATTTCGAATGTTAAATATGTATGTTACAAATGAGGAAAAATCTAAAAATGATTCTAATGGCACAAATTTCTACCTCATGTAACAGGAGAACTAGTTAAATCCAAAGTGAGCAAATGAGTAATAAACATAGTAACAAATAAATAGAAAATAAAATTGGAATTTTTTTTAAGGTCAGTAAAAATAGCCTCTTATTGAATTAATGAAAAATAGCTCAAACACAAATTACAAATCTCAGAAGAGTAAGAGGATATCATGGCATTTGACAGGAAGTACTGATCATGTCAAATGCTGAATGTTATTATGGCAATATTAAGAATAACTCATGCCAAAAATTGCAGATTAGGTCAAATAGAAAAATTCTTTTCTTTTTTCTTTTTTTATTTAGTACAAGGTCCACAATGTCTCAATACACAGATGGGACTTGGAGTGATCTTCCTGTTTTTAGCCTCCCAAGCACTGGGATCACAGGTGCATGCCACCAAGCCCAGTTTCAGTTGCCATCTCAGCGTGCCTTGGGGATCGGGCCAACACGGCCCACTGGAGATGGAACCCTGGTTCCTGTGTCTGCCTAAGCAGGCACTGTACTCTCCTGAGCTATCTAGCTGGCCCTTAAACAAAAGATTCTTGATAGGTATGCAATATCAAAAATGTTCAGGAAGAGATATAAAATATAACTCTGAATAGTCCTATATTATTTACAAAAGTGAATTTATTCTTAAAAGTCAAACAAGGCACAGTGATGGGTGCCTGTAATCCCAGCACTTGAGGGGCTGAGGCAGGAGGATTGTTGCAAGTTAGAAACCATTCTGGGCTACAAAGTGAGCACAAGGCCAGACTGAACTGCATAGCAAGATTCTATCTCAAAAAGACAATAAACAAGTATGCAAATAAATAAATAATCATTAAAAGGAGCACAAAACAAAAAACTTCAGATTGTGCTATTGCCTTCTGTCAGTGATATAAAGAATAAATTATACTAGTCTCAAAACCATTTTGGAAAATAATTTTACAGAATATATTTCTCAATTCATTTCATTTTGTGTTAGTCAATAGAGTTATGATATTTTAAAATCATTCAGCAAAACCAAATTAGGAATGGTAAAACAGACCTATAGTCTTATCAATGAGGCAGGAGGATCACCAAGATTTCAATTCTAGCTCCCTAAGTATCAAAAACCAATACACAGAAATCAAAAATAAAGACAAATATACCAATGATACATCAACTTTTTAAAAGACTTCATAAAATGTTACTGAATAAATTTCTTTTTTAAGAAATGGATTTAGTACAGGGTCTATAGGGTCTCACAACACAGATCAGACTTGTAGTGATCCTCCTATTTTCTGCCTCCCAAGATCTGGGGTTACAGGTGAGAACCACCATGCCCAGTCTCAATCGCTGTCTCAGTGTGCCTCAGGGTCGGGGGCAAGACTGGCACAGCAAGTAGGGGATTGAACCCTGGTCCCTGTGTCTGCCTAACCTGGTGCTTTAATTCACTTAGCTATCTGGCCAGCCCCCACGAATTTCAATAACATCATAATAATACCACATGGCCAGATATAGACATAGAGAGTCTAGAAAACTGTTTCACATTAACATTAGAAAACTAACCCATTCCACCTGGGAAGGTCTAATGGGAAGGAACTGTGGAGCCAAAAGCCACCCTGTGCAGCCAACCCATTCTTTACTGCTGGGCCCACTGAAGGTCCAGAACTACAAGAGCATTCTCCAGAGAGAGGCATCAGCAGGTAATGGGTGAGCTAGTATGACTGGAAGACTCTATGTGTATAAAGAGAAAGTGCCCAGACAGAATTCAAGTGAAGTAACTTAAATATAAATCCTGATCTTAATATTTAAGATCTGCTTGGTTATGCAGCTGTAATGTTTGCTCCTTTCATCTAAAGTAAAAACCCATTAATTACAGCATTTTGTCTGTTTCTGAATTTCAGTAGCTATTATTAGTATGCTAATTGTTCTACTTTAAATAAGAAGTGATATCTGTCTTAACCATGCATTTTTGCTTGGTTATTAATACTGGGAGGTGCTTGGCTAATAACTTCCCAAAAACCCTATACTGAAGGGCAGAGGACAGTGCTAAACAAAAACCAATATCTCACTCTCGATCAATGGAGAAGGCAAAATCTTTGGACACACAAAAGAGAATCTCTGGGACAAAAGACATACCAGAGAAACGGACTTCTACTTTTTTTTTTTTTGAACTGGCGATTGAACTCAGGCCCTTGTGCTTACCAGGGAAGCACTTATCCTACTGAGCCATCTTGTTGGCCCAAACAGACTCCTTACAGAAAGTGTCTGACTCCAGTGATACAGCTACCTACCATCAAACATTCACAAAAAGTCTCACAAAAATAAAAATAAAAGTTCTTTCTGAAATGGAAAATGAAAAAAGAAGGACAACAATACATTTTCGTTCCCTGAGTTCAATCAGAACAAATCCAGGAATCATCAGTATAGAAGATATTGGAAGCTACACACTGGAAATCTCTGAAATAATAGAAACTGAAGAAAAGAAACAACTGCAGAAGACTATAGAGGAAATCAGACCACAGACAATCTCACAGGTTAAAAAAAAAAAAAAAGAAATGATAACTAAAATAGAAGAACTACTAAGCATTTCCAAAGAAGATGCTGATTAAAAAAAATAGAGGAGAATAGAAAAATGATGGCAACCTTGAACGAGCAATACAGAAAAGACATAGAACATATCAAGAAGAATCCGAGATATACAGGAAACTAAAAGCTCAATTACAAGTTGGAAACACGGTTTGAATGAAAGTGAAGACAGATTTTCAGACCTTAGAGACACCATTGCAGCTAATGAAAAGTTAAGGAAAGATCGCTTAAGAAGAACTAGGATCCTGGAAGTAATAAGTCAAAATCTCCATGACGATGGAAAGATGAACAACATAAGACTAGTATACAACAGTGAGAAAGACGGAGACACTGCAAATGACATAAAAAGAATATGGGCGGAAGTAATGGCAGAAAACTCCCCAAATATGGGGAAATAATCTGACATTCAGGTAACTGAGGCATATAGAACCCCAAATTATATCAACCCAATTAAAACTGCACCCAAACATATAATAGTCAAGATCCCAGAAATCCAACATAAGAAAATATACTAAAAGAAGATAGAAAAAACAAACAGATCACAGTTGATGGAAAACCCATAAGAATAACAGCATATTTCTCCTTACAAAATGTTAAGTCAAGAAGAACATGCAGTAAAGTATGTAAAGTCCTCCAAGAAAAAAATTTCCAGCTTAGACTCAATGACCCTGTAAAACTCTTTCAAATTTAATGGATAAGTGAAATACTTCCATGACTAAGAACAACTAAAGAAATTCATGATGGTCAAACCAACCCTACACAGAACACTAAAAGATATCCTAGAAAGGGATCAAAATACCCAAAATTCCAAGAACAACAACAGAAAGAACCCACCAAAACCAGCAAACTATTAAACACAGGATCAATGTAGTGAACCAACAATAGGAAAATGACATGATAAACCTAAGGCAATGCATATCAATTATAGCCACCAATGTAAATAGGCTCAATACACCAATTAAAAGAAATAGACTGGCAAAGTTAAGTAAGAAACAAAATCCAACAATATGCTGTATACAAGAAACACATTTAACCCATAAAGAAATCCATAGGCTGAAAGTCAAAGGATAGAAAACAAATCTACATGCTCCAGGACCTCAGAAAAAAAGCATAACAGCTATTCTGTTTGCAGACAATCTGAACCTCAAACCAAGAATGACAAAATGAGATAATGAAGTTCACCATATACTGGTTAGGGGAAAAATTCAAGAGGAGATAATAACAGTCATAAATATTTATGCACTAATTATGGGAGCACCCAACAATGTAAGATAATTTTTAGCGGACATCAAAAGTAATAACCAACATCACAATCTTAACAGGGGACCTTAATATCCCCTTATCTCAAAAAGATAGATCAAGCAGGCAAAAAATAAGCAAAGAGATACCAGAACTGAACCAATCATTTCAACAAATGGACTTAGTAGACATGTACAGAATGTTCCACCAAACCATAGCTGAATACACACTCTTTTCAGCTACGCATGTGACATTTTCTAAGATAGACCACATACTAGAACATAGGTCAGGCTCAAGTATATGCAAGAAATTAGAACTTATCCCATGTATATTATCTGACCACACTGCAATAAAAACTGAAAATAAATGACAAAAGAAACCACAAAGCCCCATAAATTCATCGAAATTAAACAACTCCCTCCTCAGCAACCAATGGGTTACAGATGAAATTAAACAATATCTATAATCCAACAAAAATTGAAGCTCAACTTACTGGACTTTGTGGAATACAATGAAAACAGTTCTTAAAGGAAATTTATAGTAGTGAACTCACACATTAGGAAAACAGAGCAAGAAAAATACCCTAATGCTGCACCTCAAGCTTTTAGGAAAAAAAGAGCAAACCAAGCCCAAAGGCCAAAAAAAGGGAGGAAATCATAAACATTAGAGCAAAAATTAATGCAATTGAGACAGAGAAAACAATAGAAACAATTAATCAATTCAAAAGCTGGTTTTTGAAGGATTAAACAAAATTGATTAAGTCCTAGTTAACCTCATCAAAAAGAGGAAAGAAAAAACTCAAATTCAAGCCATAAGGAATGAAAAGGGTAAAATTACTACAGACCCTGTGGAAATTCAGAAGATTATCAATAGCTACTCTGAAAATCCTTAGTCTCACAGAATTGAACACATAGAAGAAATGGAAAAATTCCTAGAAATGTACAAATTACCAAAACTAAATCAAGAAGACATAAAAATTCTAAATAACCAAAAATCAGACATTGAAATTGAAAATGTAACAAAAAAATTTACCAGAAAGAAAAGCCCAGGACCTGATGGATTCATAGTTGAATTCCACAAAAAATACTCCTCAAACTCTTTAATGAAATTGGCATGGAAACAATACTTCCAAAATCATTCCTAGAGTCAAGTACCATACTGATGCCAAAACAAAACAAATATCAACCTAAAAAGAAGACTACAGACCAATCTCCCTCATGAATATAACTATAAAACTCCTCAAAAAAATACTAGCAAACAGAATACAGCAAATCATTAAGAAGATTATACACTATGACCAGGTAGGATTCATCCCAAGGATGCAAGGATGATTCAACACATGCAAATCTGTAAATGTAATGAGATATATCAATGGAGCCAAAACCAAAATCCACATAATCTTGATGAAGAAAAGACCTTTGATAAGTCCAATAGTAATTCCTGAAAAATGTCTTACAGAAAATTGGAATGGATGGTCTCTTCCTCAAACTGATAAAAGCTTTCTAAGATAAACCAACAGCCAACATAATTCTAAGTGGAGAAAAACAGAAATCTTTTACTCTCAATCAGGTATAATACAAGGATGTGCTCTATCACCACTCCTGTTCAATATAGTTCTGGAAACATTATCTAAAGCCATTAGACAAGAGAAATAAATAAGAGGAATAAGAATAGGTAGAGAAGAAATTAAACTATTATTATTTGCACATGACAAGACTCTCTACTTGGAAGACTCAAAAAATCCACTGAGAAGCTCCTGGAATTAATAAACAAATTCAGCAGCATAGCAAGTTAAAATGTCAATATTCAAATTCAATAGCATTGCTCTACACAGATAGCAAACAGACTGAGAGAGAAATTAGAGAAACAATACCCTTCACAATTACACCCCCCAAAAAAGAAATACCTACAAATTTATCTAGCTAAGAAAGTAAAAGATTTATACAAGGAAAATTACAGTACTCTGAAAAAAGAGATGCAATAGAATTTCGGAAAATGAAAAGGCATTCCTTGCTCCTGGATAGAAAAAAATCAATATTGTGAAAACAGCCATACTCCTGCAATTGTTAAACACATTTATTGCAATCCCTGTGAAAATAACACCAACATACCTCACAGACCTAGAGAAATCATTCCTAAAATTTATTTGGAACCAGGAAAAACGTAGAATAGCAAAGGCTATCCTAGGCAACAAAGGCAAAATAGAAGTCATTACAATCCATGAGTTGAGATTATACTACAAATCTACAGTGATAAAAATCAGCATAGTATTGGCAAAAACATAGAGCTGAGGATCAGCTGAGATTAGAACATACAGATACAATCACAAACATAGCCAGCCATCTTTTTTTTTTTTTTTTGTATGAGCAGAATATATTTATTGAGAGAAAGAAAGCTCCTGTCCAAGGGAAGGACAGGAGAGGGGCCCCGAGCGGGTAGTTCCACTGGAAGCTGTCTCTTCCAGGGACTTTTATAGTGTAAAACTACGTAAGGCTAAGGTAGAGGGAATGGGAACTCGCTTAGGTGGGCAAGAGATGGGACAAAACTATGGTCAACCAATGGGATTACATATGGGACAAGATCTTTTTCTGTTGGGGGTTGGAATGCGGGATAGGTTCTCTTTCTGTTGGGGGTTGGGCTAGTGACTCACTTGGGTCTTTCCATGTGATTGATACCTATTTAGAATATCAATCCCAGGTGCTACACTTTTAGCATTTGTTTGGCCTTTAGGTCTTTAGGTCTGGTTCACAGCAGGAGCATCCGCCCCTCCCACAGTTGTAAGGCATCTCCTCTTCTGTGCTGTGTCTTTCGAGGGCCTGGCCCTGTCTGACTGCCTATAATTTTTTTATCTAACTCGGCTGCCTGCAATATTCCCCCCTCTGAAGAAGTAATCTGAACTGCCGTGAAGGGAAATATGGGCGAAGACCGCTCTGGCTTCTCCACGCTGAAATGGGTGGTAGTTGTTGACTGGCCATCGGATATATTCTTCAGAGGTTTTATCTAAAGGCCCTCGATAGTTGACAGGCATTTTTTTCTTGAGTAGACATATAGCTTTGAGTCTGGAGGAGACAAAACCAAAGAAACAAGTCAAATAATCACAACAGGATAATTATGAAAAAGATGAGTTAGAACTTTTTGTAGGTCTATTAGCAAATGTCTCTTAAATGTGAGGTTTAATCCCTTTTATCTTTTATGGCCATTGTATATCATATCAAACAAACTGGCCTTTTATATTTTACCAACTCTATTATTACTTGGGGCACATGGATTGCCAGAAATAGGGAAAACACTGAGTACTCTAGTTTGTATGTGTGTGGTCACTGGCTGGGTAACTACCTGTGGAAGGCCACAGGAGCAGCTCTCCTTGAAAGAAGAGTGACTGTCTCCATTTTGACTGAGCATGACCCTATTTCCTATGTACAGAGCTGACTAGGACTTCTGTTTATCAATTGGCCTTAGGTAAATGTAGGCCATCTACCTAGCTCAGCTCACAATGATTACCTACTTCCCAAATTTTTAGTCAATCCTCCTCAAGTCACTCCCTTACTGAATAAAAACCAGGTGAGACCCTGGGTCCCTCTCTTGGTTTTGGAAAGCCATCTTTGTGGCTAGACTTAGAGTCCCTTGACTTCCCAATGATTGAAAATATAATGTAGTGTCTTTATTTCTGCTGTGGGTTGCATTGAAAGTGGGAGATTGGAGTCAACTTTATGGGATTCCAATAATGTAACTTTGGGATTACAAATATTAGCTTTTTGGATGGAGGTGAGGATCTGGAAGTGTCTCCTATAACTACTGATAAATTTGTAGTTTATCAAATGTCTAACAGGCTTTTCCTTATATTGGCAGTTAACACGGGTTCCTTTAGGTTGAGAGGTAAAGACTCATTATCTTATCAATCTGAAACTTTGACTTTATCATGAACACTCTTTTTCTCTCGCAGCTTTGTACATTTCTGCTTGAATTGTCTCTTCTCTGTCTACATCCAGGAAAGCATAACTTTTCCTGTTTTTCTACTGGTCTTCTTTCCCATAGAATGTTAGTATTGCTATTTCATTTTTCATCTATAGTTTTATTTTATATCCTTTCTAGAAACATCTCAACTGAGACCAATTCTTTCCTGTAAACCCTTTTTACTTCTACAGCTTGTGTCAGATATCTGGGGCCAACTGAACAACATATAACCTTTTGGTTTTAGATTTTACCTGCCTGATTACCTGGGTTTTGGTATCTTCTAGAAATAACAAATTATCTGAGAGATTAGAACATATACAATCAAAGCAAGAACATTCAAACTAACAGGTACATTTATAAACCTTTTTGAGACCTAGCAATCATGACTCACTAGCTTTTAGACCCTTTTATTCATGGAGTTTGACAGTTTGCTGTAAGTCCCTCTAGCTTTAGTTAAGAGAGGTCACATATGCATTAACTATCAGCACGTAATACTGGAGTTATATTAAAAACCAACCAGGCTTACATACTCATCATAAAATACAAAGCATTTAGTCATATTAAACTAATGTCCCATTCAGTGTTTTGGATATGGCCCCCATGGTAAGCAAGGGGCACTGCCAAGGGATTTTTCCTTTCAACGCTGTGGCTCTGAGTTTTACATCACAAATACAATGTCTGGCTCTATCTATAGGCCCAAAGCTATTGGACACTGCGTTAGCCAGTTTTTTTAGAACATTTCTACACTGACAGGTTGTCTATTCCTTGGGAACCTGTTTTAACTAGTGAAATATTTTAAGTCTTACACATGAATAACAATATATTATATTTGTAAAACATTAGTCTCAGCATCATCTTTTAGTAAACAACTTGAATATATTGCATTACCTCAGTTATAGCTAAAGCAATATATCTTCCAAAGTCTGTTTCTATTGAGGTACAATGACTGGAAGGAAAGGCAGAGTTGGAGAAGGACAAAAAGACCTGTGCCAATGTCCAGCAATAGGCTGGGTTTTCTTTTCCTCCTATAGTCATGATTACTCAGCGCTCCTCCATGGAGACGGCAGGTAGAGGTAAGTCTGGCCAGAGGGAGGAGGTACGCCCAGGGCCCTTCAGTCATACCGGACCACCTGGGAAGCTGAGTCTGAGCTCTTGGGCCTCCACTTCAGAATGCAGTCTCACTTTTAGTGGCAGCATTGGCAGTCAGGGCATGGCTTGTGGGCCTCTTAAGGCAGTCCCTCTTATGCTGGCCTGGCTTCTGACATGCTTTACCAGTCCCTCTATTAAACATTTTAAGAAATCAGAGGGGTGTTCATCTTTTTCCTGATAAATAGCTAACATTTAATAACGGAAGGCTTGATTCTAATTCTTTGACCTTGAAGAATACACACTTGAAAGAAAATATTTTTATTCTTCCACCTGGCTATTAGCAGCAGGGCTCTGACTGGTTGGGCTCCAGTGGGAACAGGTAATTCCACTGGTTGTCCATCTTTTGAGTCCTTATAACAATATTCCTCTCCAAATGTAATAGCAGCTTATAAGGTTACCTGCTTTTCATAGAAGTCAAAGTTTGGTTTAAGATTAACATTGTATCTCTCCAAACTAGTTCATAAGTCTGAATAGACATCAATGTACTTATCAGGGTCATCTAAGGCACATGAACTCTGGAAGTTCCAAATTTCCTATTTACTTCTTTAAAAGGTATTGGCCTTGAGGAGCTTACATAAACCCAGCTAAGAATGGGTGTAGCCTTGTAGAGGCCTGGATTATAGCTGTTTTAGAAGTCCACACCCTCTAGACTAGAAAGGCAAATAGAGGAAACCTTACTTTCACCAATGGTGGGCGGGGCTGAACTGCCTGTTTTTTCTGTTGCTCACATTTACATTTTAAAATTAAAATAACAATGACTTTCTTAATGTAAACCAAATCTGAATGTAAGCCATTTTTACCATTTTCCTTTTTACATCATCTTTTTAGTTATAAACTAGCACCACAATTGATACTTTTCTCTTCATTTTATTTAAATGGCTCTTTTTAACATGTAAGTATCAAACGTCTTCCGGTGCCTGATGAAGCACACTCTAAAGGAGTAAGAGACTTTGATTGTGAGATAACCTGGAAGTCAATAGAAATTACCTTTCTGGGCGTCCCCACCTTTTTCTAATTGATTCCTCCACCCATTGCAATCCTGAGTAGCAATCTCCAGAGCAGGTGGATGCTCCTGTTGGAGAGAAGGGAGACAAGATCCCACCAGCCTATCCAACCTCGAACTGGCGCATGATTCCTATCTCCTGAAACATCTCACAAGCCCTTTACTTACTCTAATTGAATATGTGTAAGTTACAATTGGTTTGGTGACCTGAATGTCTACAGAAGGAAGCATTAACTATGGCATAAAAGGTCAGTTAGAAGTGAGCACTTCTCAGGCTACAAAGATCACTTCTATAGATAGAACCATTGACTGGAGAGCTTTGGCCCCGTGCACTGAACCAGTCTCCAGACAGCTGATTTCCATCTGATCACCTAGGTAAACATTTCTAGCAACTAAACAAGATTTAACCTTGAAGCTCACAGGTGAAACATATTTATTATCTAGCAATCACATTTTACATGTTGGTAAAGACAATATAGCTGGAAAAAATCTTATTTTTAGTTAACACATAGAGCACAGATGTAAACTTCCCCTGATAACCAATATTGTAAACTGTCTCAGCCTTATTTCTCAAAGAGTGACTCATTAACTTGTTCTACTGAAAAGCTCAGATAGAAATTCCTATTTTACTAGCAGAGAGAGAGAAAGTACAATACGTAAGTGGAGATCTTTCAGTGGTCAGGGCCAGTTTCCACCAAGGGACCTTCGGGTTTGACGCCTTCTCCCCTCAGGCATTCTTGGTTTCTTTTGGCCCACAAAACCAGAGGTGTCTCCAGAAAGGAATCCAGCAGTTTCTCTGATCAACATTCCATCAGCCAAAGGCTTCAGTGGGGATTCACCAAAGAACAGCTGGGGAAACCTGTCCTCTGCTTCAAAGAGTGGGACCTGCTCTAAGAGCATTTACTAGCTGGCAGAGTAACCACTGTTTGTCCAAGTTCTATAAGGGACAGTTAAAAGCCTGAACTAGATTACCTAGTACTTTACATTAAGGGCTTTAAAGTCTGCAACTTATCTCTTATGCACAATGATAACTAGACCTAGGAGGAAAGATTGAATCTTCCCTCACACTAAATGTGTTTTGGTCCCATAAGTGTGCTGTTTTTGGAGATAGCTTCTTCTGGTGTCACTCAGAAGTCGGTTCTCTCCATCATGTCTCAGGTTTGGTCTCCCAAAGGAGACCTGCCCAGAATGCTAAGCTGGGACATGGCTTTTTATATGTGTCCTCCTGGATGGACATAGTCCTCTTTGTCTCATCTGACCCAAAGATGGGGTATGTATCCTTTTTCTAAAATGACTTCTCTGTCTTAGGTGTTAATAAACGCTCATTTTATAAGGGCTTCACTTAGTTGGAATGGCCAGAGTTTTCCTAATTTTGTATGCCTCTAAAAAGGAAAGTACAAAGAGGTGGGAAAATTAGGAGTAAAGTCAAAGCAAGGAAACTGAAACAGAGCAGGCCTGACATTCCCTCTAGCATGTAGAAGGGGATCAGAACCAGTTCATCCCAGTGAAACCTGTCCTCCAAGTCTTCAAGAACAGTTGCTGACCTAATGTCATTTAACTGGCAAAAGGAGTACCATGTTTCATATACAGGCATGTATATTTTTTAAGTCTGAGCTGGCTAAAAGTCCCATTTTGCAAAAGTTTACATAAAATTCATTAGGAGGCTTACTAATGTTACTCTTTCTAGCACTATTGTCTAAATTCAAGCAAGGAATACCAATATATTTAGGAATACTAGTTCAAATGCAACATATACAAATGCAAAATAGTCATAAGATGTCCCATTAAAGAAATATAAACTTGTAACATTTTCATATTTTAACTTAGATTTATCAACAGCATTTTGACCAAAATTTTAACAAAACTACATAAAGACAAAGCATTTTATAAACAATTTTATAAGCAATTATAAACAATTTTAACAGTATTATGAGACAAAACTGTATGAGGCAAAGTATGAACAATTAATTATGAGCAATGGGCAAAGACATTTTAACATTGGAAACATAAATTTGTTACCTAAGCAAGTCCCAATTCAGAATTTATGAAAGAAAAGCAAACCCATACTTCCATCCAATGATCTCGGTAGAAACCTCCAAAGTGATACAGGGAGAAAAACTGGTCTTGGGTGGGTGACCTACAAACCACATAGGGAACCTCCAAATGACATAGAGAAAAACAATCTCCTGACCTGACCTGCACAAGTTCATGTTCTCTAAAACCGAAGAATGAATTTTAGGAACAAACGGAGGTTATGAGCAGAATATATTTATTGAGAGAAAGAAAACTCCTGTCCAAGAAAGGGACAGGAGGGGGGCCTGAGCAGGTAGTTCCCCCAGCCATCTTATATTCAATAAAGGAGCCAAACGTGCTTTCTGGAAGTAAGATAGCCTCTTTAAAAATGATGAAAAAACTACCTCTCTATATGCCAAAAACTAAAGCTTGACCGGATCTATCACCATGCACTAAACTAAAGTCAAAATGGATTAAAGATCTAAACATTAAACCAGAAAACCTAAATCTCCT
>NW_004524596.1:3619721-3642223 GCF_000260255.1 Octodon degus | reverse complement strand
AAAAACACTGCATGGGAAATACTTGAAAGAACTAACAACTGGGACATCCTCTTATTGAGAAGTGTCTGCACGCCAAAAGAAATAACCAGCAGTGTGAAAAGACAAGAGAAAAATTTGGAAAAAAATGTTAACTAATAAGCACATAGAAAAAAGTGCTTCTTTCTAGAATTTATAAAGAACTAAAGAACATTAGGACCCTCAAATTTTAAGACCCAATCCAAAAATGGGCATCCAAGATGAACACACCCTTCTCAGGGAAGAAATAAAAGAAGCAAGTAGATACATGAAAATATACTGCACATCGCTAGCCTATCGGGAAATGCAATTTAAAACAACACTGAGATACCATCTCATCCCAGAAAGTATGGTTATTATAAAGAAATCAACCAGCAACAAATGTGGGAGAGATTATGGGGGGAAAGGAACCCTTCTCCACTGCTGGTGGGAAGGTAGACTGGTGCAACCATTATTAAAATCAGTGTGGAGACTCCTCAAAAAATTCTAGGACTGGAAATACCATTCAAACAAGCTATCCCTTTTCTGGGAATTGTGCCAAAAGAATCGAAAACATCATATCAGAGTGATAGATGTGTGCCTATAATTATAGCAGCACAATTTGTGATAGCCAAATCTTGGAAACAACCAACATGCCCATCACCTGAGGAATGGATGAAAAAGTTGTAGTGTTTTTATACAATGGAATATTACCCAGCTATAAAGAAAAAAAAAAATTGAAGCCTTCATAGGCAAAAGGATGCACCTTGAAGTTGTATTCGTAAGTGAAATAAAGCAGACCCATATGTGTGAATATCCCTAGTGTAAGAACTCAAAAGAAGAAATAAAAATCGAACGTTATAACACAATTAAATGGAAAGCGAGAACTTAAGGATTAAACAAAGAAGAGAGAGAAAGGAGATAAGTTAGGAAATAAGGTAGGGACAAAACCATACATTTGTATAAACAAATTGGTTAAAGCATTGGTGCTAAGAATTTCCATTAGATTTTTAAAAATAGCAGTTAATGGGTAGAATTGTCACCCTAACTAACTCTACGTGCCGGTATCTGTGAACTAAGCAATTACATTGCAGACAGCAATGTGGAATACTAAGACCATGCTTAAAATACTTGCCACTTTAGTCTTCTAAATGCATACTGCTTCCAATGTCATATCAATTATTCCTATACTCTCTTTAAAGTAAATGTATGTTTTAAAAAAGGTAATGAAAGTAAACAAGAGACAAGAAAGCCAAAATGTCACAGGATTTTCCTGCTACAGTGCTGTATATGGTTTGATTTCTAAATTTCTGTGTGAAATATGTGTAATTGTCTTTTCAAATTCCATAGGGATTTAAATTTTAGAATATTGATGATTGTTGGAAAATAATAATTTCATTTTATGTCTAAGGTATGTGATATTCAGACAGTTAGTGATGATAAGCTTAACTGCCTCTATTACAGGATAATAATATCATTAAGCTTCTCTTTTGGATATTTAACAACTAAAGTTTTCAGACCAAAAATTAGACAGATAGATGGTCTAAAAAGATAGCTAATATTTTGGCTCTAATACTTCAAAGTCAGTGAGGACTCAGGACATCTGAAAACCTCTCCTGTTATATCTGTAACAAATGGTGTCCCAAATTTTCTGATCAAGGAGATTATGGGGCCACAGTGGAAAGTGACTGACCATGTAGAATGTGCCCAATGAGAGTCACCTAGAGATAAAAACTTCTCACAGAGAGCAAATTGGTCAAGCAATGGCCGGGACCCATCCAGATGGCTGACACTGACAAATGATCCACAAGGTGTTGTACATCGTTCAGGATAAGTCAAATAGCAAAACTTACAGTTTTAGTTATATAGGTCTGCTTTAACTTGGTATTAGCCATCCAGTAGAAAACTGTAATCATTATATATAAAAAGTTAAGCTATACTAATAGGCTGACCTGTAAAAGACTCAAGTCAAAAACTTCAGACAAGTGCCAGTTGTGCTGGTAACTCACTACTCTTATGGACTATTTCCCTATGTTGGGTTATTTTGCTGAATTTAAATACCTACAATATTTGAACTAGCATTAAGTATAAAAAGGTCCTTTAAAGACTTATGCTAATATAGCTTCTCTAACAGCAATAGAACACCCATCTCTGACAAAACAAAATAAAAAAAAGGAGATATAAGTAAAGGATCACTTTGTTGTGAGAAAAATATACATATGTATATACAAGATAGTTAGGCTAGATATACAGCTTCATTCTCTTACTTCATTGAGAAGAAAGTTTTGTACTAATATTGTTTAGACTCGGTATCATGTCTGCACCCTGTACTCAGATTAACTACTATGAAGACAACAATACACAATGTATTAATTATTGTAACCACCCTACTAACCTGTTTTGAAACTGTTTAATGGCCATTTTATCTGATTTTCTCATTAAAATGATTTAAAAATTATTAAAAGACTATCTTTTCTAAATTTATTATTACAGGGAATTCAGACAACTTTAAATTATAATAACCTTTTAGAATAAAACCAATGACAAGGTCTTGTTAAAATTTAGATAATAGTAGATCATCCAGAAATTTCAGAAGGCTCTTAAAAAACTGTATTTTATAAAATACTTCAAAAAGTATAATCAAGAAATCTAATACAGATAAGCCAAAAAATGAAAGAAGATAGATACCAGAAATAGATAAACATCTGCGTGGTCTTGACAATTAATTGCCAAAGAAAATGCTCACATAACTCAACAGAAAAAAGGCCTCTTTCTACAAATGATGTGGGGCCAACTAAGTATTTCACTGTAAGGAGAAGTAGAGAGAGATCTCACTTTGTTTATCAAAACAGCACATTAATTAAAGAAGAATGAAAATCACAGATATATCTCTAATAGTAGTTAAAGTATGAAATTATAATAAATTAAAATATGTCCAATAGTAAAAATTTTATAATTTTGGCAAAAGATGTGAGAAAAGTCTTTAATCATGAATAAAAATGTTAGCTTCATCAAAAATTAAAAACTTGTTTTCAAAACTTCACAACTAATCAAATAAGAAGTTAAGAAGCCACAGGAGAAACTTCTATAAAATATACATCCTGCAAGGCTCAATTCTAGACTATATAAAGAACATTTAATGATACTATCAAATGAAAAAATTAACAAATATCAACAAATAACTTGAACAAATCATTCATTAAAAACATTTTAAAAAGGTCACTAAGAACTGTTATTCAGTATCATTATTAACCAAGAAAACACAACATGTAATGTATGACCACATAACCATGTCAGTGGGTAAAAAGCAACTTTTCGACACAATTGGACACTTAACACAGATAATATTTCTTTTAGAGTTCAATGAACTCTATACTCCTTATACTCAATCTTTAAGTTATACATTAATAACTTTAGCTATCATACTACTTTTTTTTTTGTATTTTAGGGAAGGTCTACAGGGTGTTCAGAGTCTCACTACTAGATCAGACTCACAGTGACCCTCCTGTTTACAGCCTCCCGAGAGCTGGGATTACAGGCGTGCGGCACCGCACCCAGTCTCCATTGTTGCTCAGCGTGCCCCCGAGGTGGGGCCAGCAAGGCAGGCCTGGGGATCCAACCCCCCGCCCCTATACCTGCTTGCAGGCGCTTGAATCTGCTGAGCTATTTGGCCAGCCCTGCTATTATACTACTTAATAATGAAATATTCATGAGATTGGGAAAAGGGCAAAGGTGTTCACTCATGTCACTCTTCAGGTCCTGACCAGTATAATAGGCAAAAATAAACTTAAATTGAAATAAATGCCTATCTATTGAAAAGTATAATTCACATCTGTACCTTATAAACCAGTATAAAGGAAGTAAGTGAATTAAAGAATGCTGTCAGATAAATGTTAATGTAATTTGAATTCCTTTTCAATGTGATACTAATGAATAAGTGGAAATGATATCAAGCATGTTTTATTTAAGATTCCATCCAAAGTATTAACATATATGCTTTTGGTTTAACAAAATTGATTTTGGTGTCATTACTTCAGATTTTGTTTAACTTTGATTTTCAATTTCTGATAAAACATGGCCTGAACTTGGCTGGTGTTAGTGTCTTCAGTGTAAATAGAAAGTAGGTCTACAGGTTGGCAGTGTTTATTTCTACTCTGTAATGTCCTTGCTTACTGTGCGTGGTGTTTTAAAGGTTATCTCCAAGAAAATGTTCCCCTGAATTCCTTTCCTTTTTCTGGGAGCTTCTGGGAATCCTTATACTCACTGTAAAAGAGTACCAGTATGATACATTGAAAGTCTTGGATTGCAGCAGAAATTGTATATTACAGTGTAAGCCCTGAGAATCTAAACCTCAACTTCAGAGTAATAAGCTTGATAAAATCCACTTTACAGAACAGAGTAAGTACCTAAAATTGGTCCAACTTGACATGAAGAAAACTCTGCCAAACTTTAAAAGATATCATCCATCAAACAAAAATAGTGATTTGGAAATATTTACTATAAACTCATGACTGGTACCATCCTTCACATAAAATAAAATACTTAAAACATCTCATCTGTTTAAAAAGCTTTGTAGCAAGATGTAGATTTATTTTTTGAAGCACGCTTCATCTTAATTGGCTAAATTTTATGTATTTTATTATGTAATTTTATTTTTTCAGTTTGTCTTTTCAATCACATTTGAAAATTTCTTCTATAATGGGTGAGATGCTCTGATGTTATCTCTTCTAATTAGTAACTCTAATGCTCTGTAAATATTGAGTCTTGAAATATATAAATAAAAAATTTCAGTGTTCAGAAAACAATACCTTAAATAAATATTTTGCAGCTTATGTTGAGAAAAAGATCACTAAATAAAATTGACTAATAAATTTTACTTTACAGTTTTTCATAATAAATGCATTGGAAATTGCTATATACCTGCATCTACCTCAGAAAACCTATGTATTGTCTAAGAGTTGATCATTGGCATTCTAAAAATTGTTTGCCAGTAAAGTTTCAGATTCAACAAATGTTGTGATTTGCCATCTGCAGACCAAACACTTTTACCTGATACTAAGCTGGGTTGCATCACAGTAGAATGAAATAGAGTTTATTCTACACATTTTAGAGATGAAAAATTTGGGGCCAGGGAGAGAGTTCAGTGAAATAAGTGCCTGCCTGGCAAGCACAAGGTCCTCAGTTCAATCCCTGGTACTATAAAAAAAGAAACAAAACAAAACAAACAAACAAAGATGAAGAGGGCCAGCCAAACAGCTCAGCAGATCAAAGTGCCAGCAAGCAGGTGCAGGCGGAGGGGGTTTGATCCGCAGACCTGCAGCAGTGCTGGCCTTGCCCCCGGGATGCGTTGAGACAGAAATTGATACTGGGTGTGGTGGTGCACACCTGTATCCCAGCTGTTGGGAGGCTGTAAACAGGTGGATCACTACGAGTCTGATCTAGTAGTGAGAGCCTGAACATCCTGTAGACCCTTCCCTAAAAATACCAAAAAAAAAAAAAAAAAAAAAAAAAAAAAAAGTTGAAAATTTTGATATACAGTTTGGCTAAGTAAACTAGCATAGAAAATATAAGTTCAAATATAACTTTCTGACCTGCTGTGAAGTAGCATTTTGTGACTTTCTGCCCTTAAATTGATTGAATAAATAAGATAGACAATGCAAAGCATAAAAGAAGTTCTGGATATTTTTCTACTTTCTATGTATACTTTTTGTTGTTTTTATTACAAAGTATCTATTTAGATTAGGAGAATAGTATTTGTTTCTTGTTTCCTTCCCAAAGTTTTTCTTCAAGTTTTATCCTAAGAAAATAATAAATAAGGCCTACTATTGATTTATTTGAAACCTTAAAAGAATATATCGGAAAATTGTGCCCACAGTCAAGCCATATATGGGTGAAACAGTATTTTGGTTTATTAGATTAGTAAAAACCATACTTGCTGGATTCCACTAAACAGTTTAATATTTAGCTATATTGTTTGAAAAATGGTGTCTGTGATTTTTTCTCCATGTCACACTTTCACTGTTAGCATTTTGGCGCCAGGGGTACACCTCAGGGGCACCACACCTGCCTGGCACGCCTGAGGTTCTGAGCTGGATTCCTAGTTCAGAATAAAATGACTTTTGTTAATTTTACCAATTTGCATTATTTTATGTAGATAATAATTTTTCTTTCTTTCTTTCTTTCTTTCTTTCTTTCTTTCTTTCTTTCTTTCTTTCTTTCTTTCTTTCATCTTTCTCATACTGGAAATCAAACTCAGGACCTTGAGCCTGCCAGGCAGGCACTGCGCTGATGAGCTATCTCCTCGTTTTCTTTGGCTACACATATACTAGAGTGTAAACTTTCCAAAATCAGAGGTTTTACATCGATATCCCTTCTATGCTGAAGCTTCTTGGGGCCAGGGGTACACCTCAGGGGCACAGCGCCTGCCTGGCATGCGTGAGGTTCTGAGTCTTTTAAGAGTGCAACACTTATTGCTGATGAGTCAGTGAGTGCATTGAATGCGTGAATATGAAATTCATGTTCTTTGGGGGAAGAAGAACTAACTACAGGAACTTTTTCCCTGTAGAATATGTGGCTGAGATAAACGAAATGAATCTTCAGAGACACAGGTTCAGCTTGAAGAGGGAGAGCTAATGCATGAGGCAAAACCTTCTTACTTTCCCTCAAAACCTTGTTCTGGGTCATGGAGTTTTGATATCTTGGTTGCCCCAGTGTGCAGGGGAGATTATCCTTGCTCAGAGCCTCAGGATTTGGGAGTTAATCAGTAGTAACCAAGCAACAGCAAAATTCGGGTATACGCATCCTAACATTACTTTTATTGCCAAACACAAAGTACCTGATAACCACATACAGTGTGAAAATATAAGCAGTATATTATATTTGAAAAATTATTTTATGCACAGTGCAATAGTAAATAAGTCTAGTAGGGCTGAAAGATCACTCAGCAGTCTACAGTGCCTGCATAGGCAAGCTTAGGCAAGCCTAGGGATCAAAGTTCCATCCCCAGCACCACATGCCACGCCAGCCCCACTACCAGGGCAGGCTGAGCTGGCAACAAAAGAGAAAGGAAGAAAGAAGAAAGAAAGAAAGAAAGAAAGAAAGAAAGAAAGAAAGAAAGAAAGAAAGAAAGAAAGAAAGAAAGGAGAAAATAAGCCTAGAAATATCCAAGAGGAATGATTATGAAACTTCAAGTTTACCTAAACAAGATATACATACATTGGGGTAAGTCAAGTAATATTAATAAGACTAACAAAAACCAAAATAAACTAGCAGAATTGTGTACATGCCAAAATCTTTACATAGAATATACATGTGATCTCTGAAACTGGTTAATGTTGTAATACTGTATGTATCTTTTCATTTTTTCCTTGTAACAACCTATCCCTTCTGGAGATCTGCATGACAGTCCATGTTGCAGAGGCCTCGAATTCCTGGGCTCTTCAAGGACGGCAACGCTACATCTCTCTGACCATCTTTCTCTCATCTCATTGCCTCTTACTCAAGCCAGGAAAGGACGTTAGATTTCAAAAGCATATATTATGAGACAAGGACCAGAAACTATGCAAAACCATCTCTATAACTTGTCTTCTTTACTCTAATTCCATTTACCAACATATTGTCTGCCAAGTAACACATCCTCAGATTCCTAAGCCAAAACGTGGGCTTTGTACTGACAAGTCAGGAACTGTGACACGGACTTCATCCCATTTCCATTATTGTGCCTTACGAAGTCTGTTCTGCAGTCCCCAAACATTTCTGTCGAGTCTACTATAGCATCAGTTCACAGTACAGAATCTCATCTGAAGGTGAGCAGGTCAACAGTACCACATTTTATCATCAAATCACTTTATCATACAAATCCAAGGTCCTGTGAAGCTCAGGAAACAAATTTTCCATGTTCATAAGAGGTCAGTGGAACAAGCGTGAGATAACAGTGGTAGGTATTCTGGGTCAGGGAATGCACATTTCTTTTTGGAATAAAAGTAAGTTTCCATTGTTTTCCCCTATTTTTTATTTAATGTTTTTGACTTTCATCTCCTCTAATATAGGGCATTAAAAAATCCTTCAAATATCAGTCTTCCTGTGGAAAGAGCAAGAATATTTGATTATGTCAGAAAACTTTTTAATTATTTTATGAGAACATGAGAAGCCCCTGTCCCTGAAAAAAAATTGAATTGCTACCTAAATCTTTAAGCAAGGGAATTCTTTTTCAGTTTTGTAGTCAAGGGTGCAAAACAGGTACTCAAATGCTTCCTAGTATTTCTTCTAGCTCACTAGAGTTTCTGTCTGTTTTTCTTTTCTTTTCTTTAAGTTTTTTTTCAGACAATGTCTCACTAAGCAGTTCAGGCTGGACTTGTGCCCACTTTTATAGCCCCCAGCTGGTCTTGAACTCATAATAATCCTCCTGTCTTAACCTCCTGAGTGCTGGGGTTACAGGCATGCACCACCACACCCAGGGTTATTGGGCCAGCAGGGCATGTGGGGCCAGGGTTAGAACTCGGGACCTTATGATTGCCATGTAAGTGTTTATGTCTCTGAGCTATCTCCCCAGTCCACTAGGGTATGTTTTGTACCTTTCTTTTTTAAAATGTAATAATCACTAAGAAAACAATATGCAATGTATTAATTATTGAAACTGTCTTACTAATCGGTTTTGAAGCTGTCTCGTTGCTGTTTGTTTCTCAATAAAATTATTTAAACAATAAAATAAAATAGAATAATAACATTTAATTTAATTTGAGATGCTGGTGATTGAACTCATGACTGTCTTCAACCCCCAAGCTGCAATCCAGTACCCAAGCCCAATAGTATCTCTAATAGGGCAATGAGAGGAAGATGAAAATGGAACAAATATGTGGCTGTGATGTGACTGCAAAAGAACATGGACAGTTTTACTCACATATAAATCCTAGACTTAGTCCTCTGAAACTGTGCTCAAACAACTGCTGCGTCTGTTCCTCGGATAGCCCTAGTAATAACAAGATTGATAAACCTTTCTAAGACTCAATGGGTCTGAATAAGCAATATCTTCTCTGTTACCTCGTGTGTTAAAGGCACTCCAAGGTTCAAGTTATAAAATATTACATTTTACGCCTTTCTATATAATATAGACAATAAAATTGTAGCATGTGCAATGTTATCCTTTCTTGTACAATATTTATATTATTGATAGTATCAATAGTATGCAATTATATTTATCTGCGTTAGTGTGCCACTGCTGTATAAATGTAGCTTAAAGTAAGCGGTATACTTAGTTTAAAATTGAAATAGATTTTTCCTTTTGCAAAATTTAATTAGTAAAAAGCATATATTTGGCTTCTTTCCTCTAAATCTAAACTTCCTTATTTGACAAAGAGGACATTTTACTATGAGAAACTAATGTGGGAGAAACCTAGTTCCCGCCTTTGGTGCAAGAAGAATTTAGAACGTTCTCTCCAAGGACTTAAGGAATTTCACTTCTTCCCCATTTGCCTGATCCTAAGAGGCTGCTTTGTCCTCAGAGAGTCTGCTAACAAATCTCCACGGAGTGTCTGAGAAAATGCCCTTTTCTATGATAAGAGTCTAGCTGCAGGGATGCATAGAAATCACTATGGCTATTTGCCTTGAGTCTCTACAATTTTCAGCACTCAGTGGAGATGCACTGAGAAACACCAAATAGCAATACATAAATATGTCTGACGGAAATATGACTCACCCTTAATCCTGATAGCCTGCAGGTTTATGTAGCTGGATGCTCTCAATTCTTTCCCTGCCTTCTTTCAAACCAGGCTTGTTCTCCTTGCTGAACTTAATGCTTTTTTAGTTATAAATGAAAATTCAGCTTTTCATTTTCCTGATATCAAATTTCCATGTGAATAAATATGAAGAGACATAGGAATGGATTAAATAATAAAATATTTTTATATTTGACATTTTAAAATTGGCCTCACTCGCTAGTCTATTGTAGATCAGATGGTGTTATTACATTTTAGGTCATTAGATAAAATTCTAGTTTTGTTTTTGTGGTACCAGGGATTGAACTCAGGACCCTGCGCTTACTAGGCAGGCACTTATTCTCCTGAGCTATTTCTTGGCTCTTAAAATTCAAATAAAGGCAATGAAATAATAGCCTCTGCATGCATTAGCCAAAGCAGCTGCACTGATACAGCAAATAAACTCTGCAGAAAGAACTTGTGTTCAGGTCAGGTTCCTTGCTGATGTGTTCCTTCTGTGGGCTGACAGGTTCAACCTGCACCCCCTAGGTCTGTCCGTGCCATATCACTCTCCCTACTGAGGCATGCATCATTGTAACTTCTAAAAGTAAGTGTCATGTTGTACTAAAGACAAATGCTGCTATTAGTTGCAAGCAATGACTCAATGGATTTGTGTTTTGCTTACTGGATTGTCACCTGTTCTCTAGTAACAGTGGAATCAGCTTTCATTTTAATTCAAATAAATATGTATATAGAAGAACATAGACTATACATTGCGGAACCAGGTACTTACTGGTATTCACCTTCCACTTGATACATACTCTGTTTCCATCCATTGAACCTTCAATCATATAAACCATAGTCCCGAGGGAGATTTGAAATCAGATCTGCTCATCTTGTGTCATGTTGCTAAGTGTACAATATTTCAGTTAAATTGATAATAAACTTTCAAACAGACACAAAAATAGTGTTTAACATGCACAAGCACATATTAGTGACAGAAAAGATTGTTCTCTGCTGCTAAAAATTTGTTCTTTTAAAATAGAATTAATTGATACCTTCCTTTAAAATTCCTCTTTTAATATTGAGAGTACTCCCCACAAATGGTCTTCCTACTACTAACAACCATAAACATGTGAGATGATGAGTAATTCTTCCATTTTCACCTGCTAACTATTGTGGTGTGTTCCCTCTTTCAAGCATAAGGTACTCTAATGGATTCAAACGTTTATCCACAATAGTAATAATCACTCACAGAAATATTACCTCAAAACCTGATTCGATACTGGTGTTGACAATGAATTTGATGCTGAACCAAGCTCAAATAAAGTCTTATAGTTTTAGTTCTGTTCACTGTTGGAAAAATTCTACTGGACTCTGTGTGAAGAAAGTGAGAGATCTTAAATTGAAAGTGAGAGCTTAGGGAGATAGCTCAGCAGCATAAACACCTCCTGGAAAACACAAGGAGTGGAGTTTAATCCCCCGTACCACATGCTGTGCTGGCCCCAGAACCCAGGTGCACTGTGCCACCCTGAAGCCTGGCATGGTGGTGCTCACCTGAAATACCAGCACTGGGGAGCCTGAGACAAGAAGGATCACTATGATTCCAAACTTCATAGCAAATCCCTGTATCAAATAAATAAATAAATGAAAATTTAAAAATTCAATTGAAAGTGAGTATCCAAGTTGCTAAGTTTACTTTCTGGTCATTTTGAAGTGATAATTATGCAATTACTTGACTTTTGAGAGATAATATTGCCAAAACGTGTAAGTAATAATACTAATTTGTCACTGAGAAGTCAGGAAATGATAGCTGAACATGCGGCAGCAAATCTTCCAGTTTCTATGCTGTGATGACTTTGAGATTGATCAAGCTTGCTTGGTAATGTGGCAGGAGGGAAAGCGAAAATGGGATGTCAGCTCCAACAGCAATTAGCCAAAATGATTACAGATGTCTAAATGATGGGATGGTTGAGTTGACATGTTTTTGACTAGAACTTGACATAGAGTCATGAAGAATTTGTCCTGTGTTGACTCTAAACTTTAATAAAAGCTGCCAGAGAGGATGGAAGGATGGCAGTTCTGCTCACTAGGCAACCATCAAACCTAATGTCAGATGCACTGGCTATATCGGCTGCGTCATGTATCAAATGTGAAGGCACCTGTGGTTGTGCTCCCTGCAATACATCCTTCAGTGCACTGATTTCATGAGAGCTAGAATAAATAGGTAAGGATTCTTTCCCAACCCTACTTATTAGGTGAATTTTTCAACACGTTTACTTCCCAATTCTCTACCTTAGAAGGGACATTTCTAAAGATGCTTAGGTTTCTTTGTACTCTTGTTTACTCTATAAAACAAAAATCCTGAATAACAGTACAGTCCCCATTTGGATTTTGGCCTATGAGATATCTGATGAATTCAATATAATGATTCTCAGTTTTTATTTCAGGTAGCAGAAAATGAATTGTAAGGATTTTTGTTTTTGTTTTTGGTTTACTTTTTTTTTTTGTTTGTTTGTTTGCTTGTTTTTTGGGTTTCTTTCTTATCTTTTTCTTCTTTTTGTACTTTATGGAAAGGTCCACAGGGTGCTTAGGGTCTCACTACTATATCGGACTCGTAGTGATCCACCTGTTTACAGCCTTCCAACAGCTGGGATTACAGGCATGTGCCACCACACCTAGTCTCCATTGCCCTCTCATTGTGCCCCAGGGCTGGGGTTGGCACTGCAGGCCCAGAGGATCAAATCCCTAACCCGTGCTCCTGCTTGCAGGTGCTTTAATTTGCTGAGCTATTTGCTTTCCCCATTAATTTTTTTGAATTGTAAGTTTTTGACAAAACACAAATAAGCTGTTGCATCATGACTTTGAACACATGCTTCTTGCTTCATTGTATTAGTGATTTTCTCTCTTTCTTTGTAGGTTTACAGCAAAATTTCCTGGAAGTAAGTAAACCCTTACTTGACTTGATCATTGTTCAAAATTTAATTGTCACTTTTTTTTTTAATTTGGATCTATTCTCACTTATGTGTTCAGTGTAGATATAGATGGGTTATATTTTATTCTTACAAAAAGTCACTAATTGGCATAATTCAACAATAATTTATTTTGTACATATCTTCTTTATCAGAGAAAATAACTAACACATGAGAAACATACGTGGCTAACACTGACTTATGAATTCACTGTGACAGCAGAACATGATAGGAAAAAGCAAATTGTGTAATGGCTAATCATACAGGATATAAATTTACATACACACACATACACACATATGAATAAAATGTCAAAACAAAAAACAATGTTTTATTCAATTTTATTAGCTTAGGTATGGAAAACAGCATATATTTACTCTGTACAGTTTGGTGATTCCATGTAAGTAGACTCATGTTACCATTGCCATAATCAAGGTAAGAAGCAAATCTATGAATTCCAAACGTTCGCTGATGCTCCTTACTGAATTATTACTTCACTGTGATAAAAACACTGAAAGTGAGGTATGCCCTTTTAGGACTGTTGATTTATTTGTTGTTTGCTATAAAGACTATGTTGCACAACAAACATATGGAATTTTCTCACCTTGTACAACCGTAACATCATTCACATCCAACATGGCTTCCCATATTTCATGCCTATATTAACAGGTGGTCATTCTTTCACTGTCAATTGATACATTTGCCTATCTTATAAGCCTCCCATAAGAATCAGGCTATATTTACATTTGAAAACGTCTTTTACTCATAGTAAATGTTTCCAAATTGTAAATAAGTTGATTTTTTAAGTGTTCATATAAAAAATTTACTTGTTATGACAGTAATATCCCAAGATAAATTATTTGTACTGTGCTGCTGTACTTCCATTTAAAATAGAATGATCAATAATGTTTTATTAAAAGTTATTAAACACCAAACACTTAAGATTATAAACCTATTTTCATATTTATGTCAATAAAAGAATACAATGTTATAGGGACTTGTTGGTGTCTTGTGTACTCCAGGGAAAAACAGCAGTGGAAATGAGGAAAAAATAGACAAGAAGATAAGAGTCAAGTCAAGTGGTGGCCCATTTCTAGTTGGCAAAGGATTCCAGAACAATAGTAGGGATGCTTATTTATTAACTTTGCCCAGTTAGTATCTGGAGACACGAGGTTGCCTAGTGACTAATAGCTGATATTGACCAGACAGGAAGTTTTTCTCAAGACTGATGTGGCTTGCTGCTTTCGGCATACTGGCCTTGTCCTTCCCTCCCATATATGATCAATTTCCAGCCTCACTGACGCCCAACATCTCTCCCTTTACTATTTCACTGTGTGAATGATGACTGCTCCCTTGCAGGTAGTGAAACCGTATTTGGAGAATTCTGTAGAAGACCCTTTCATTCTAAATATCAGTCCAAAGATTTAGGGTAGCTATAAATAGCAATTTAACTCAATAAAGTCCAATAATCCATAATAGTAATGAGTTACTAGTCAGTTGGCAATTGTCAGAAGCTGTTACCAATTTGAACCTTTTACAGCTAGCATATTATGTCATTGCTTTTTTACATCAAAAGGTTATACTTTTCTGCTGGATGGTTAAGACCAAGTTAAAGTGAGACCTGTATTAATCAATTTGAAGTTCTTGCTGTCTATAAAGATCAGCTGAATCACCTCAGGATTTGTCTTGGAACCAAGTACAGTATCTCTTAGTTCTTCTGATGGTGTCAGCTATCTAGATGAGTCATGGCTATTGCTTGTCCAAGTTGCTTTATGTGAAAGCTTTGGAGATTTTCTTCCAGGCGACTCTCCTTAGGTCCACTATACTTTCTAGAATCACTTTCCTCTCTGGTCCCTTAGTTGAGTTGATAAGAAAATCAGGGACTCAACTGAGTTATAGAATGTTACAACAGATATTTTCTTATGTCTTGAGAGCTCACTGACCTACTAGGGCTAGGGCCACAATATTGGCTATCCCCTTAGCCTATTCTATCTAATTTTGGTCTCCAAATCTCAGTCATAAAATATACAAAAGAGAAGCATAATGATATTCTGTGATGGAGGCAGTAATCTTAACATTGACATCTTATCTGAATATCAGACAGTTTACAACCTAAAATGGAACTATTATTTTCAAAAAACATAGATATTCTAACATTTAAATTCTTATAGAATATTAACAAATAACAGTTATATATTTTACACAGAAATTTAGAAATCAAAATCATATGTAACTTTGCAGCATCGCAATCATAATGACATTTTGTGACATATCTAAATTTTAATTTTGACACAGTAAAAGCATTTTAATCCATCAACTTTATCTTATACATAAGAAGCTTTAACCTAATTAGTCATGTTTCAATGGGATGTACATCACTAGTATTTTTTTGTTTGTTAATGGCAGAGGTCCTAATCTGAAAGAAAGACATCACAATAAGCAATCTTTGTTTTACAGTTTGGGAGACCTGTAGACTTGGAATCATGAGTACATTTAATACTCCATGAGATTAACAATAATGGATTACCATACATACACATGTGAAAACTTTTGTTTCTTAGTTTTGCAATAAGAGCATCTTTTATGAGAAAAACTTTTTCTAATTTTTTGGGAAATTATTCACTTTGGCAATGAGCAAATAATAGGAGAGTCTCCCAAAAGAATATGGAGATTATTTGTGATTCCTTATAAACAATCAAAAGCTGGTCCCTCTTTCCATTCACTTATTGGAGTTCTGAAAAATAATCTCTCCCCACGCTAATGAATTTTTTTTGATTGCTTTAATTTTTTTTTGATGACTGTGAGTAAACCAATTTCGATATCACTTGAGTCAGATGGTAACTCAGGAGAAAACATGCCTTTAAGTCTATATGCCAAATTGTATTATCAACAAATGATAAAAAAAAAAGTTTTGAGCTCAAATAAAAGGAGAACAGTGGCACATGGTTAACTTCTTCTCCAGAACTGGCTTCTGACATAGGCTGACAGCACACTCTGTCACCCAAAATGGGTATAATCTGGAAAATGAGCATAATCTGGAAAAACACAATCTGCCTCTCTACCCCAGATTAGTTTTGCTTTTTGTTTGTTTTGGCTGTACCTGCTTGAATTAGTGTTCCATTGCAGTACTTCCATCTTTTGTAAAATTTTAACATTTTAATAGTATATCATGACAAGTGAAGTTGGATGGATTGATTCCCACCTTTGTTTTTGTAAGTGAAGTTTGATCATACAGTGAGAAACTTGCATCCTATAATTTGGAAGAGGAAATTGTCACATAGCCTTCCTTATATGATCCATTTACTAAAACAAACAAATTAATTTAATTTATCTAAAAGATGACAATTAATAACACCAGAGAAATTAGCCCCAAATCTGGATGGAGCCAATTAATATTACTAAATAAAGTCTGAAAATTATTTTTTGATCTCAACAGTGTGAGACACAATTTGTCTCTGATGCATGGGTTGACCCCAATTGAGATGCTATCAGAGCTTGTACTCATTTGGAGGTCACCACCATGCCTTGCCTTATTTAAATGGAATGTCAAAATTAAGGAACTCATTAAGCCCCGATGCTTTTAATCATATTTCAAATCTTTATAGCTGTTTGTAAAATATCAAAGCTTTTCTACTAATGTAAGAGTATAAGGCAGATCATCAGCCTTATTAGGAATCATGAAAACATTAGGTAATCTTTTAAAATCTCCCCATTTTTTGTAAATCTTAGGAAATATGATTTTTTTAACTAAAGGGAAGCTATATATCTTGAGAATGGAAACAACCTTTTAACTTAATCACCTTAAGGGGAAAATATAAAAGCTTCTGTTTTAGTGTCAATTGTAATGAAGACAGAATCACTCTATTTCCTTTATATTTTGATGGTAGGATCCGAACTTAGGACCTTGCATTTGCCAGGCAAGCACTGTGCTAGTAAGCCATATCCCCAGCCCTCTCTCCTGCTTTTCTGAGAGTCTCTATTTCTGGTGAAATGGCCTCTTGTGTCCCTCCAGGTTCACAATCAAGCACCTTTGTTCCTGAAGACCTGTAGCTTCCCTAGCTGGAGGCCATCCATACTTGTCTTTGAAAGTCATTTTTTTTTCTTTTCAATAATTAAATTCTATTTTTAACTTCATGTATCCTCCTTTTATTATTTTATAAGTTAAAAATTTTAGTCAAAGAAAGACCAAATGAGTAACATGAGAGTCTGGAGTGATTTAAACTGTGTTATGAGTAGAGTGAACTATAACCCTGATGTCCCCTGTTTAAGCAGCATCGATAACACTGAAGAAAACCTGGAGACCTCTTTGCAATGGGGCTCCAGCCCTGGCTGCTACTTTTACTCTTTCACCTTGAGACTGGAGGAGCTGCTAGTATCGGGAATGGGCTACCACACCTCTCTTAGATTTCCCCTCCTTAAGTGACATGGGGCTGCTGGAGCCACCACTGCTGTGTGCAGTCACTGTGTGCACCAGATGTCACTCGGGTTCCAACCACTGGATGTTTTGGGTTTGCCAAGGTTTGAAACACAGACACTATTTAGGCGTGAACAAATTTTCAGGGGCAACAATGCACATAGTTAATGCCAAGGCCATGGTGCTTCATAGTCACGACCCTCCTTCTTATCCCCAGGTGCACAGGAATGTAGTTGGTTCTACACACCTATTGTCATGGTTGGACTGAACATGCAGTCATGCAGACAGCTGGAAAATTCCAGCTGGATCTGTCTAGAACTAAAGCACAGGTCCCTTACTGAATATTGACTGTGTCCCTACCTCGCATAGGTACCACTGGGAGACTCGTGACTAGTTACTTGCAATTTTAAAGAATGTTTTTGTTTTTGTTTTTGTTTTTTTGATCTTACTAAGAAAAACTAGAGGGTTCCAGCTCTATCTGCTGTACCTTCATTTCACCCTGTTTGTCCCATTCAGGTTTGAGATTTGATTTTAAAGGAGTATGCCAAGTCAAATCCTTTGTGACTGTAAAACCCTTTCTAACTAGAATCTAGAAAGGAAAAGTCACTATAGGAATGAAGCATGCCAAAGCCAATTCTACATCCATATGACTATGGTTCTTGAGACTATTTTTCTCATTTTTAAACTACCAATTATTCTGTCTAGCTTTCTTTTTTGGCATATCTTCAAACTCATTACCTCTGCCCCTAGTGAACCCCTTTCTGACTCCAGTGAGTCTCCATCCCCATGCTTTACACCTGATGTGCTAACACTAATCCACATCTGTGCTAAATACTGTATTCAACCAATTCACTTCCTTCTTCTTACACACAAACTTAGCAAGTGTTCTTGCTGCCCATTTATCTCTTGCTGAGTGCCCCTGTGTGGGAGCCATGTGTAGGAACTTGTTGGTATCTTGGTGTGCCCTCGGGAGAAACAGCAGCAAGAATGAGGAAAAAAATAGAAAATAAGAACCATGTTGGGTTACATGTTGGTTCCTGCCTGACTGGTAAAGGAACCCAGAACAATAGTGGAAGCATTAATTTATATCTTTGCAAAGTTAGTATATGGGGACACAGAGTTGGATAGTGATGAATAGCCAAATTTGACAAGACAGGAAGTTTTTTTCAACAGTTAGATGGCCTGACCACTTTAGGCACACTGGCCTTGTCCTTCTCTCCTACCTATGATCAATATCCAGCTTCAGCAGCTCCCAACACAATGTATTGCTAGAATGGCAGCATTCAATATTATATCATCTTTTTCTTATTTTTATATTTGAAATTCTGTAAAACTTTATAATGATAAACAACAACAACAACAAAAAAAAAGATGGTAGGGAATTTTAATGTAACATTGCTGCCCAATTACTTAAGTCCTTTAAGATTATGTGCTGAAAACCTTATGAGTTTTACACCCCATGAGTGTTTAAATAGTACTTTATCTGAAAGCATGTTCAGATTTTCATTGAATTTTGTTTAAATTGAAAAATTTTAAACCATATTATACTTTTTATTTGTTGGACTTCGCTTACATATGTATTTATATGTGCAGCATTTACTAAATTTAATTAAATATCTAATAATTATAACCAGTACTCTTTCTGTTTGATATGTCTTATCTCAAAAATTGAAATTAGCAGAAATTTTAATTAAAATGTTTCCGTAGTGTTAAAGGAATTTGGGAATTTTCTAAGCAATTCAATTAGATACTTTGCTTTTATTAGTAGTATCAGTTTATTTTCTTTCTTTAGGTGTGTGTGTGTGTGTGTGTGTGTGTGTGTGTGTGTGCAGGGTCTCACTACACAGCTTAAACTCATAGAGATCCTCCTGTTTTTAACCTCCCCAACAGGGGGATTATAGTTGTGCATCACCACACCTGTACTCAGTCATCAGACCAGCATGCCTGGTGGTGGGGCTGGCACACCATGTGGTGCCAGAGGTCGAAGTGCGGCCCCTGTGCTTGCCTAGGCAGCTGCTCAGTCTGCTGCACTCTCTCACTGCCCCTACAAGTTTATTTTCTATTTTAACAAATAAGGCATTGACAAGAAGTTTATTTGTTCTACATATATATGGGAAATTTTAGTCTTCTAATATTAATGAAACTCTCTCTTAGAAAGTATTCACTTTGAACTTGAATTCTGTTACTAGTAATGTAAAAAGAGGGACAGTTGAGAAAAAAAATATCTTATTATATGCATTAACCAGAGCACATAAAATGTCCAGAAGTTAGCTGAGTCAGGGAGATAACAGGATTGACATCTGAGTGACTGTTAAAGTCATGATTACACGGATGATGGGAAAACCATTTGGAGGGAATAATTAGCTTTCTTGCTTATGTGGTCATCTTTTTCTATATAAATCTAATTTTAGTATTTTGTGTTTAAATACTACCTTCCAATTAATGAATTGTCTTACATACTTTACATGGTGTTATTCAAATGCCTACATAGCATTTATACTTTTAAGAATAGAAAAAATAAATCAATAAAATTTATTCTATTCATAATACTTATACATAATCAGTGTTAGGCTAAATATTTTTGCCCCATTGTAGATAAGCATTATATCTTCTTAGTAGTCTGTAACTGTTTAGAAAAGGATCATGCAATGTGCTTTGTTCTGGGGTAGCTAGGAAATGCACCACTCATCCCTCCAAGTGCTCACCACTCGACTGGCATGTTACTGACCTTAATTTCCCTGGGAACAGGATCTTGGGGAAATCCTTCAACTCATGTTTGCTCAAGAAAATAGAAAATGGAGAAGGGAAAAATCAATTGTAATAAAGGTTTGGTAAGAAACTAGCTGACATTAAAATGACCTATTCACTTCAAATTCTTGATAATTGGCCAGAAAAATCAGAACAATATTAGAAAACAATATAAAAGGTAATAGAGGGGAAGAAACAAGAATTATAAGGACTAATAATTATAACCATAATTTCATATATATATATATATATATATATATATATATATACTGTCATATATATGTACTTTTTCTCAAAAATCAAGTCAAAAAGCACAAATTCAGCTTTATGAAACAGCTCAAATATTATCAGTTTTTTAAAAGTTCTATTAATTGTTTTGAATTTTCTTTGATTTTTACTCCTGGTCTTCTGTTAGCCTTTTTGCAGGTCACTTCTGCAATCCCTTCATTTTCCTGGTTTGTAGTTTGCTTAGGTCTTGTTTCTGCATACAAATCCTTTCATAATTTGTCAAAAGTCTCCTGAGACATATTTTTCTTCTTCTTTGGCTTGAGAGATTTTGGCATTTTCATAGATAACTTATAAAGGTCATCTGAATCCAGGTGTGTTCTCCTCAGAACCAGGTCCAATGAAGGTCCCATCTCTTCCAACTCAATCCTTGGTGTTCTGTAAGCAGATTTCTTCATGAGCAACTTATAGCTGCAAAACTGAACCTTGATCTTCACAGCAGTGAAGTGCAGACCATACTCTAACCCAGCCAGGTGGATATTTGCCACCATGGGGCTTCTGAAGAAATTAATATGAAGGTTTTTCAGTCTTCTGTAGTCTTCTGTCCCATCATAATCATTACCAGAAAATATCAACATGGGTTTTGTTCCCTCAGGACATTTACTGTTCTTAATATTGTTTAGAGACACAAATTTTGCAATACCTAATTCAATCTTATCCAGCACATGGTAGTCATACATACACTCTATTACTAGTTTATTGGGACACTTCTTATTATGGGATCCAAATAAGATCTGACTTCTTTGAAAAGAATTCCAGTGATGTCTGATCTTCAAATGGTCTTGTAATTTTTTTTTTATGCAGAACTCCATATGGTTTTTCCTGTGCATACACGTGTTTCAGGACTAGGGTCACTGTTGCATTTGCATTTCCTCCTTTAATCACCATTTCATTTTTAATATTTTCACTTGGTTTTGGTTCTCTCTTCTCAAGAAATCTCTTGGGTCTTTTGATTATAACTCGGTACAAGGTGTTTATCTCTAGCACAGCTCAGTCTAGCCAATACAGGTACACTACATGGATGCATGAGGTTATTTTCAGTTGTTGATTTTTATGATATATAGTTTGCTCTCCGAATACTTTTTGGCATCCCAGTAAAGTTCCTTTCAGCAAGATACATGCAAACCAAATTCATCTTCTCTCACTGATTTTCAAGTGCTGCAACCAGACATAAAATGTATATCTGTATAATTCCTACATATTATAAAATGTATGTGATCATGGGAGAGAAAAGTACTCATATGCCATGGTATTCAAAGGACTCCTGTTAGAAGAGTTGGAGAAAAAGTAGGATAAAAATAATCTTCAAGGTGCTCCTATTCAATCCTCTTTCTACTACATGGATGCATGACATTAATCTACAAAAAGGATTCAACTTCAGAATTCTGAATACAGTAGAGCCACCAAGATATTCTAGTATATCAAGAGAGGTGAAATCAGAGGTGATAGCTACAACTAATTGTTTAATACAATAAAAAGGTACACAGAAATTGGAAAACATGAAAAGGATTTGTTTTTAAGTCACTGTAGACTTTTGTTTTATCTGACTTAGTTGTGATAGAGAAATCTCAAGGTAGTCAGTTGGGAATAGTGAGCGTGGAAGCTGTGATTCCTCAGTGGAAAACACCTCACCTGACTAATGAATCACAGTCTGTCACTCCAAGTCCTGTGTCTTCCATAATTCACTGTACCGTAACAGTTACCAGTAAACTTATCATGGACATACAGTTCACAGCATCACAGCAGGGAATAGTTTTGTTCATGAATTTCCTATGTATAGGGCCAATGATGGTTATCTTTTCTGTATGATTCAAGTATATTACATGCATTGTGTACTCTATTTCATTATTATATTATAATGAAATGAAATTATTTTATAATTCAACATGATGCTTAGTGAGAGCCCTGAGCTCGTTTTCCTACAACTAAATGGTCCCCTCTGGGGGGAATGACAAACCCACAAAGTATGTTGCTTATGTCCAACCTACTCTGGAATCTCATTTTGGTTGCTATCATTATAGAACATGCTGCTTCCCAAAAATAAGATACTAGAAATGGTGACAGTCTTTTCAAGACTTTTGTGGCTATGTCAGAATATTCCATAATTTTTTAAATGTGTTTGAAACAGGGCCTCACCACTCACCTCAGACTGGTAGTGATCCTACTGTTTTCAGCCTCCTCAGTGCTGGAATTACAGACCTACACCACCATGACCAGTCTCTGTGGCCAGCTCAACACACCTAGGGGCAGGGCTGGCATGGTATATGCTGCTGGGGATCAAACCCCAGCCCCTGTGCTTGCCCAAGCAGGCACTAAGTCTTCTGAGCTGGCCCAGGATATTCTACTTTGACCTTAACCCAGAATGTTCGAAGTTTGAGATGATGATATCTCAAATAT
>NW_004524596.1:3590657-3619621 GCF_000260255.1 Octodon degus | reverse complement strand
TATACATATTTCCAGCTCAGCCCAGCCTGAGGGTGAGACTAGTGCATGTGGTTCTGGGGATCAATCTATGGTCCCCTGAAACTGCCTAAGCTTGCCTTAAACTGCTGAGCTATCAAACATATTTTTAAGACACTGCATTTTCTTTTTTCAATCTCATGTAGTATACTTTCTCAGGTATGGACAAGGTTGATTCAATTGTTTCACTCATTCAATCTTTCATTCATTCTTTGTTTTCTTTCTTTTCTTTCTTTCTTTTTTCTTTTTTCTTTTTTTTTTTGGGGGGGGGTACTGGGGATAGAACTCAGGATCCTGCGCTTGCTAGGCAAGCACTTATTCTACTGAGCTATCTCCCCAGCCCTGCAAACTTTCATTCTTTCATTCCCAGTTTCTGAAAATTTTGTGATTAGGAATTAAGCTCAAACTCATATATATATGGGAAGTGTTTACACGGTGCTCATGGTCTAACTACTAGATCGGACTTGTAGTGATTCTCCTGTTTACAGCCTTTTCAGTATTGGGAGTAAAGGCATGTGCCACCACCCCGAGTCTCAATTGCCATCTCAGTGTGCCCCGCAGAAGGGGCGAGCACTGCAGGTCTAGAGATCAAAACCCAGCCCCTGCGCCTGCTTGCAGGAGCTTTAATCTCCTGAGCTATTTGGCCGGCCACCAAACTCTTCTGAAATCTGTGATAAGTGGTCTTGTACCAGCCAAAAGTAAAAAAGCCTTATCTGAGTCTCCTTAAAAATGTGCTAATGTTTAATATCTGTCAAATATTGCAAGATTCATTAATTTTTTTCTATAATTTGAGATAGGCTTTAAATATTTCCACTTTATCTGCTAACTTGAACACAGTTGTCATTCTCCTTCAATATAACAGATTGAGCTTTTTTAGGAGGTATCAGAAACTGAACTTAGGACTTTGTGTTTTCTAAGCAGGTGTTGTGCCTCTCAACTGTAAACCTAGCTTGATAGGGGAGTTTGTTAAGCAGCCTGAACATGATTTAAGTAAGCAAGTTTTACAATTCATTGTATGTCAATAAAATATGCTGCCATGGTGATTGCTTTTTCTCTAAAAGAAAACCTTGGAACAGTTTTTATTTTTTATTTTTATGTTTTGTCTTTTGAGACAGGGTCTCACTGTGCAGCTGAGGCTGTCCTTCAGCTTGTGATGATCCTCCTGCCACATCCTCTCAAGTGCTAGTATCATGGTGTGTGCCACCACGCCAAGCTGGGACACTTTTTACGACTCGAAAGTTTTGGTCAGTGTTACGCCATTAAAAAGCCATTTTAAGTACAGTCTCTTTGATGGGGAAAAGAAGATAGGGAGAAAAGGAAAAGTTTTAAAAATATATCTGTCTACAAGACAGTTAATACAGTTATTCAGCTAGTTTCTTTTAGCTCATTGAAAATAAAAATATGTGCTAATATTTGCACAAGGTATCATGCCTCTCTTAGACTCTTAATAACTACTATGAAGACAACAATATGCAATATATTAATTATTCTAATGCTTTTACTAATCTGTTTTGAAACTGTTTTAATGTTTATTGATATATATATATAATATCAATATATATATAATATCATCTTATTTACTTATTTTTATTTTAGGTAAGGGTCTACAGGGTGTTGAGGGTCTCACTACGAGATTGGACTCGTAGTGATCTGCCTGTTTAAAGCTTCCTAAGAGCTGGGATTACAAGTGTGTGCCCCCACGCCCAGTGTCATTTGCTGTCTCAGTGCACCCCTGGGGCAGGGTCAGCAGGCAGGCCTGGGGATCGAACCCCAGCCTCTGTGCATGCTTGTAGGCACTTTAATCCACTGAACTATTTAGCAGACCTTTGTTATATATTTTTTTCTTTCTGTTTAGAAAACAGAAAATAAAGGTGTCATCTCATATCTGTATTTAACAAGAGAGCATTCTTTGTCCATCTCCTCAGAAAGATCCACAAATAGATATGTTAAGGGCATTTACCTTAATGTGCTTGGTAATTTTAATTACATCTTACAAAACATTAAGTTCAGGTGACATTTTTCTGTGGATGATCAGTGTGTAGATTCAAACTCAGAAGAAAACTTTTTTTTTTTTTGTCAATACCAGGGATTGAACTCCACCTTGCGCTTGCCAGGCAGGCGCTTATTCTACTGAGCTATCTCGCCTGCTGAGCTATATACTGAGCTATCTCAGGAAAACTGAACTGGTCATTTTGTGCTGGCATCTGCACAGAGTGACTTCTGTGGTTGGATAATATTCTAGTTTCACTCCTATGGTCAGAGAGTTTGCTTCTGGGGCAGGCGATTCTATGCTATTTCTTCGATTCATAGAGTCAGGGTATTAGCCAAAAGAGCAACAGGTACCACCTTTAGAACTGAAGACTCTGATAAAAGTTCACGACACACTCTCTTAACAGCATGCAGAATTAACTCTCTGCTAGTGAAGCATTTCTTAACTTTAGAGATGTGGTTTACCACCAAGAATAATGCACTCAGTGCAGACATACTTGATGAAGTTATGACCTTCAATGATTACTTTCATTCCTCAAGTTTACCTTTATTTTGTTTTGAAAAACTCTGAAGGATTGTGCTTTATCCCAGGATACTTGATCTCCTCGTGACAAAGTGGTTTTTGAAGATTTTTTTACTTTGCTAAGTTGCTGGTTGCTACGAAATATACAATGTGCTCTTCGAGAAGACAACGACCTCTTGCAATGGGCCCACAATGGAAGTAGGACTCAGACTTTTCCTTCAAAGGCGGCTTTTTGTTGGCAGTCTTAGAGTCTTCTGGTGCTTCATTAGTGTGGCCTTCACCCTTTTTCCAAGAATCTCTCTAGTTTTGTTTGAATTTTTTTCATGTTGTTCATTTTTGTCACAGCTAGTGTTTGCTCATGGGCTTATCAATGCTGTGACAGGGACAATAGCATGGTGCAGAAGGGAAAAAGGAATAGAAGAGATAAATAAAATAGTAGGCAACCCAAAAGCAGACCTAAACTGCTATCAAAGTTTAACATAAGCCTGTGACCTAATACAATTGTATATTATTTGGCATACATCACCTCATTTGCCACTACAAGATACGACCCCAGACACAGCTTCATTATCACTTGCCATTCACTGGGAGGATTTTTTTATGAGTCTGCAAGTAATTCATTTAAAATCATCTCAGTGCAGTCAAAGCTCTCTGATAATATTAATTTAGGTTAGCAGCTGCTCCCCAAAACTAGCATCACTATCTCAGTTTCACATCAGATCATCAGGCACTAGGTTCACATAAAAGCATGCGACCTAGCTCTCATCTGTGCTCAGCTCATGGTATGGCTTTTGCTGTTATGAACATTTAATGTTACCACTCATGGATTAGACACAGTTGGTTCCGTGAGTGATGGGAAGCTCTTATAAATAAAGATGAAGTCTGGCTCACTGGTGAGCTGCTTAATCCTGTTGTGCAGCCTGGTTCCTAATAGAGAATGAGGGCTGGCCAAATAATGCAGGGGATTAAAACACCTGCAAGCAGGTGCAGGGCTTAGGGGTTCAATGCCCAGGCCTGTAGTGCCTGCCCTGTCCCTGGGGCATGCTGAGGACAAGTAAGACTGGGCGTGGTGACGCATGCCTGTACTCCCAGCACTTGGGAGGCTGTAAGTAGAAGAATCACTAGGATTCCAATCTAGTAGTGTGACCCTGAACACCCTGTACACCCTTCCCTAAAAAAAAAATACAAAAAAAAGTTTGACATCCTAATAGAGAGTGCCTCAGACCTCTGTTCTAGCACAGACTTTTATTTTCTGCATTCTTGTGATTGTCAATGAATGCGTGTCTCCTAAAGATAATAGTAAATGTTTGAATAATATGGAAACTGTTTTCTTGTGTCCAAAATTGTCCTGTAAGGAAAAAACAAAAAACAATAACCCTGTTTAAGTTCATTTAAGTGTTTCATGAGATAGGAATCTTTTTCCAATTATCATTTTTTTATGTATTTAGTACAGGGTCCACAGGGTCTCACTACATATATTGGACTCATAGTGATCCTCCTGTTTTCAGCCTCCCAAGTGCTGGGACTACAGGTGTGGGCCACCACGCCCAGCTGCACTGTCAAATTATTTTGAAGAGCATACTATCGCTTATTTGAACAGCACCCTCCTCTCTAGGCTACTCATTACTACTTAGTGTGTGTATTCTTCGTATTCCTGGGTCTGTACCATGGAGGAGCTGATCAGAGCTGCCATCCCAGGCCTAGCACAATGCGATGAGTAATGATGTGCATCCTCACAGGATCCTGGGGAACTCAGGTGCACAATCCACTTGGAGCAGCAATGACCTATTAATCCATAAACTCCCTGGATGTACCCAGAGGCTTCCTGTTTCAATTAAGTATGACACAGAGAAATTTAATGGATATTTAGTTATTTTTCTCTCTTAGTGTTGGGGTTTCATAAATTTGAAAGTGCTGATTTCGGTATGTGTGTGAGAGGAGGGAGATGTGTACTTTCTGACACAGAGTACACGGGCAAAGAGTGAGAACTTGGTGATATGTAGAGATTTTTGAAGCATAGCAGAAGCAACACCAAACTGAAAGGCTGTAACTAATTGGGGAGCTGGAGATTACACATTTCATCTCAAGAAGCTTACTGACAAATTAGATCCATGTAAAAACACAGTCCTAGACTTGTTGGAGATTTTTCACTTCATGGAAATAAATAGATTTATATAAAATTTTCCAATTCTAACCATTAAAATTGAATTAAGTTTTATTGAAAATGAGAAAGAAATCTATAAAACGTTGTGGAACAATAACCACTGATCTAATAAGCATGTTGTCTGTTGTGGTCTCTTTCGGTTTCATGAACATAATAAATATGAATATATTATTATGTGAAAATCCATGCCAAAGAACAGTACCTCATAATTGCCTATTTTGTGCTAAGTCTTCCAAAAAGGACCTTTCATGGTTTTAGGAAACCTAATTTAAAATCTTTGCTTTTGAAAGGTTTCACGTTGGCACTTGTGGGTCCTTTTTCTGGAATAGTACGCGTGTACTTGAAAACCTGCCTTATGAGCCACATGTCCACAGAACTACGTATTTACACAAAAATATTCAAGAGTGTAACTTATGAAGAACTTGTTATTTTGTTAATCATTCTTTGATATCATAAGCCCATTTAATTCGCAAACAATTCTAATTGTACAGTGTTATTTTCTCTTATGTAAAAAGGAATCAAGAAAAAAAGACTGGTAAAATTTTTCTTCCATTGACTCGCAAGCAACTGGGCCTACTATGTCTATAAGTGGTATACAAAGACCAAAACTACCTTCATTCCTGGCCAACGGCAGTTTAAGCTCGAGACTGGAGCAAATCTATCTAACTGCTCCATCGCTGGCTGACAGGATTTGAGCTATTCTTCTTTATCTTTCACTTTCCAATCAATACCTCTTGTACATGATGCCATTTTCTTTGGCATGGCCTTCTGTCTAATAACACATCCTAAAACCACCCTAAATTTCCAGTGGTAACATGGAAATATAATATGAAATGGGGATTTCTGTAAAATGCCTCTGAAAATAAATATTTCATATTATATTTTCATATTACCACTGGAAATTTATGTTAGCTGCATTTCTAAAGTGTATAAATAAATGATTGTTTAAGGAAATAACTAGAATAAGGCCTGTGTTAGGAGTGTTGAGAAAAGTGTTTAGTTGCTGTTTTTCTTTTGTTTGTTTTTTATTTCTTGATAATGAGAAATTTCCTAAAATGAGGTTAAAGTGAGAAAAAGTGAGAATTAGGAAAGTAGCCGGATGGGTAGATGTGCACTGGAATACATATATTACAGGGTCTACAGGGTCTCACTGCACAGATGGGACTCATCGTGATACTCCTGTTTTCAGCCTTCTCAGTGCTGGGATTACAGGTGCGTGCCTTCACGCCCTGTCTCAAAAGCTATCTTAGTGGACCCAGGGAAAGGGCCAGCATGTAGAAATAATATTTTTAAAAAACATGTTTTAAGGGGCTGGGGAGATACCTCAGTAGAATAAGGACTTGTCTGGCAAGCGCAAAGGCCTGAGTTCAATCCCTGGTTCTGTCAAGAAAAAAAAAAACCACAAACAAACAAACAAACAAAAAACTGTTTTAATTTAGTGGAGCAGCACATACACAATGAAGAGATAAAATTGATGGCCCTATGAGATACATAGTAGTAAGGTCTTACATAGTATGGATTCACAAAATACAGTGGCTCGATCAGCGTATGAATTAGGGTTGAAAGTAGCAGTGTGTGAAAACTCAGTTTGTCTTCATGTTTAGGCTGAGGAGATAGTTCAGTGGTCGAAGTGCCTGCCTGGCAAATGCAAGGACCCGGGTTCAATCCCCAGTACCACATGCCATGCTGGCCCCAGAACTCTAGGAGTGCTGTTTGGGCCACAAAACCAGGCCTGTTGGTGCACACCTCTAATCCCAGCACTGAGGAGAAAGGCAGAAAGGAGGATCACAAGTCTGAACTGCATAATGCGACCCTTTACTAAGTATATATATATATATTCAACCATCAGAAATGAAAAACAAAGCCTGGGGAGATAGCTCAAGAAAATAAGCACTTGCCTGGCAAGTGCAAGGAAGGTCCTGAGTTCAATCCCCAGTACCAAAAAAAAAAAAAAAAAAAAAAAAAAAAAAAAAGAAAAAGAAAAAGAAATGAAAAACAATACTAAGTGACATAGGAAAGCACAGCATAGTATATTGACAAGAAAGAATCCCTAAAATATTTGTAGTGAAAATTCCTTTTTCTATAAGTGCCAATTCCATGGCCTCACTCATGCTAAATACCAGCGTCAACTCGCGCATAAAAATCTTGTAATAAATATAAATAAATGGATACAAATAAATGGATAGAAAGATTGTGATTATACATTGCATGCACTGACGATAGAAATACCAAATTTATCCAAGGTAAACCACATGTTCAAAAATATTTTGATTGAGGGTCAAATAGTGTACGTATAATAAAATGAATATTGAAATGAAAATAATTAAGAAGAGCTAAAATAAAGTTCATCCTGAAAGTCAGCCTTCCCGATTTGTTGTGAAAGGAAAACAATATACAAGGGATAGTGAGGGTCATTGATTCACGAATGTCCCACCTGAAACCTTTTCAAATATTTGCAAACAGCAGAGTTGTTACCTAAATCATGGCATATTCATGTCTATCACAATGAAATTTAATGAAATAAGCATCAAGCCTCAATTTGTATGAAACAACTATAATATTAGGAACAGAGATGTACAGAAATATTGTGCACAGGTATAATACAAAGCTATATTATATTAAAATAAAGAGGCAAATTATTTTTGAAAAGCGGTAGTTTTTGCTCAGAGTTAAGCAATATGATCATGGGAAAGCACGATGAAATTTTAAGTAACTGTCCGCGTGGTCACTTATGATATGTGTATACATGAGTGGACTTTAGAAATCCAAGAGGCTTCTTCAGACATTGTTCAGGTTGTGTATGTGTGATAGTAACATTGGAGTTGACAGAGTAAAGTAGTTGTCTTCCCTAACATGAGCAGATCTCATATAAATAGCTGAAGTTCTGAATAGAACAAAAAAAACTGCCCTTCCAGTGTAAGAAGAAACTAATCCCCTCTGCCTTCAGTTTAGGTCAAATGTATTTTTTCTACCCTCAGACACAAACTCACATTAGCTACTCCTGTCTTTTCAACTGTGTGCATGTATTCCTGTATTTTTTTGTGTGTATGTGCGTGTTTGTGTGTGTGTGTATAGACACATAAATAGAAATAATGAAAACAGGAAATGTTAATATTTTTGATTAGTCTTCAAAATTAATTATATTTTATTAGTATTTATGTCTTAAAAAGTGAAATTCATTAGTCACACACAGTTAAGAAATCAAAAGACAGAACAATAATATTTTTGACAGATATGTACATTTTTTAGAAATTTTTGATATATTGGTATTTTAATGGTGTTTTGATAATTCAGACAGCAAAGTAAATGGGATAGAAATTTTCAGTTACTGGTGCAATTAGTTTTGTGCTTTAATATTCTGTTGGAAAGGGAAGCAGCACTATGGGAAGCCACAAGACATATGTCAGGTAACAAAGAGATTATTTAGTAATTTGAAGCATTTGTTTTTTATTTTGTAACTTCATCTGTCCTGTGCACCAAGAAACAATACAATTGATACCAAAATAGCTGTCCTTTCTCCTCTCCATGAATTTCCACATCCAAGCAAAATTTATAATGACCTCCATTACTTAAAAACGTATCTCACAGGAGCGCATCAGCTGCACTCTGATCACCTCTCAGTCACAGAAATGATAACAGTGCCTGTAATTGGCACTTAAACCACCAAAATTAGAATGGAATTTATTACGGCCATGTAATTGGCCCTTTTGCTGCCACCAATTATCAATCCTGGTCCAGTATTCTACTGGTCATTTTAATGCAATATTTAAGAATAGTATGAAATAACTAGCACCATTTGTACCTGTGGAAAATTGGATTACCACAGTGACTCATCATAATGGTTCTTAAATGTCTTGAAGACTACGATGGAAGGCATACATCTTCCCCAAGAAATGTTCTGTGCGAAGAAGTTACCTAGATGATAAGAAGTTTAAAAATGCTCAGAGGCTGCTATTGTAATGGGAGGTTCCATGTACCTCCTGAACTATCAAGACCTGTGATGGCTTTTAACAGCTGAGCAATATTTATCTTGTCAAATAATGTGCCAGAAATTTGATCCTGCCAGAAATTTTATCTTATCTTGAGCTAAATTAATCTATATATAATTATAATTTTCTACATTTCACTTACCCCTGCTTGAAAATAAAGGGACATCTGTCCAGAAAGAAAATATTCATTCACCACTATTTCATGAGAAATAAACTCATTGTCTAAACTGCCAGAGCTGTAGTTACTTTTCTCTCATTGCTGAGACAAAATAACTGATGGCCAAAGTTAAGGTCTGAGAAAAGTTTCTTTAGATCACAGTTTGTGGAGGTTTCAGTTCACAATCAGCTGGCTCCAAGGCAAGGTGGCAGGTACATGGACAGCACTTCAAGGTAGCAGAAGACAGCAAAAGCAGCAAGAGCAAAAAGGGAGACGAGCGAGCCTCTTTTCTTCCTTTTATATTGGCTCCTCCCACACTCACCCATCTCCATGCCCTGCTCTTCTACATGCTGGGAATGTGCACAAAATAAGGACCCTGGACTTCTGTTGAATGATGTAGTTGAACTTCTAAAATTCTTAAGCTGTCACCATGAACAAAATCTTAGAGTGATAATAAAGTGCCCTCTACACTCCAGGATGTAGAACTGCTGAGCTACTTATTTAAGCTTCTAGATCTTCAAGTGGACTCAATGGATCAACCATAACAGATAGAGATTGAAGAAGGAAAAATGGTTAAAATAACAGATAAGAATTGGAAAGATTAGCCATGTATGGTGGTGCACACAGATAACAGCAGCACTCAGAAGTTCAAGGCAGGAGGATTGCCATGACTTTGAGGTCAGCTTGGGCTACATGGTGAGACTGCCTCAAGACAACAACAGGATAAGAAAACAAAACAAGAAACAGAGAGAGAGAGAGAGAGAGAGAGAGAGAGAGAGAGAGAGAGAGAGAGACAGAGACAGAGACAGAGAGACAGAGAGAGACAGAGAGAGACAGAGAGAGTTTAACTTCTAGGAAGTGTTTCTCTTAGAAGCAATAATTTCTATACTAAAATAGAAGGCAGGTTGTGTAAGAGACCATAGCAGAGAAAGGATAATAGGGAATTCATTTGTATACTTCTGGAGAAAGAATGATAAGTATTTCTATTGTTTGCATGTTTAATGTTTTATTGTTAAGCATTATAATAGAAAAGAGAAGATGGAATGTTTACATACTTTTAGAGAATGACATATTAAGTCAAAACTCATAAATATCCCTAAATTAATGGATATTTATGGATTGCCCTCCCTCTATTTGTCAGAATTTTCCAGAGAACCAGAACTGAAAGAATGTCTACATGCATATAAAAACACATTATGAAGAATTTATTCACACAATTACGGAGTGTGATAAGTCCCCAGATTGACAGCCAACAAGCTGGAAATGTAAATATGTACTCAAAGAGACATTTATTTTAAGGTAAGTATTTAAATATGTCAAAAGAAACAAAACACAGAAAAACATATGCATAGATTATATGCAAGAATATACATATATATGTAAATTTATGTGTGTGTTATATTTACATGTAATCCTTAAGTCTGATTATACATTTTATATACATTGACATATGATTAGTCATACCAAATTAAATAATTCTTAAAACTGCAATGTTACAGTACAGGTTCTCCTATGTCCTATGTCTTCACTGACCTTGAAAGGCTAGGGCCAAAATGTTAGCTGTCCTTGTAGCCCTTCTTTTTCTCTAATTTTTGGTCTGCTAACTTAGGTTGCTAACCCACCAGAAGAGAAGCTTATTATTATTACCCTGAAAGATTTATTCTAATAGTGTTTGTGGACAGAATATCATGTCTGCATCTTGTACAATGAATAACCACTAAGACAAAAATATGCAATGTATTAATTATTGAAACTGTCCTACTAATGGGTTTAGAAACTGTCTCATTGCTCTTTGTTTCTCAATAAATTATGAAAAAATAAATAAATAAAATTCATCAATGATAAAAAACTGCAATGTTATGGAAATTATGTAGTGTGTTCAAATTCCAACTGTCATATTAAGAACTTTATTGAAGCAGAGTATCCAGTTTTTTAGATAATTTATAACATTAAATAAATTGTAGTTCATTTTACACTATACTAAGCAACAATTTTTGGGTTCTGGGGATATAGGTCTTACTTTAACCTGGTCTTAACCATCCATTAGAAAAGTGTAACCATGGAGTATAAAAAGTAAAGCTATGTTAATATGCTGAGCTGTAAAAGGCTCAAGTCAACAACTTCTGACAATTGCCAATTGTGCTGGTATCTCACTACTGTTATGGACTACTGGACAATATTGGGATTTTTGCTGAATTCAAGTATCCATAATATTTGGACTGGCATCAGGTATGAAAAGATCCTTTAAAGCCTTCTTCTTTCACTTGATACCTGTCATCCAGCCACTCTCCTTGATCTCTTCTTGTGTCTTTTCAGGTTTTTTAACACAGTCCTAGAATCTTTTCTTCCCTGCTAGTTGTGATTTTTGCTTTAAATCATATAGATGGTTGCCCTAAAAAAGAACAATCAAAAAAAAAAACCCTTGACCAAGCTTTGATGCATGTTCAAGGTACATTGGGCACTCTCCTAAATCAGAATAACTCCTACACTAGTTTGGCATAGTAATGCTACAGATCACAAGGCCTAAATTATTTCTCTTCCTAAAAACAACTGAGGGAAAGTCTTAATGGATAGTCCTGGGGAGCTGGGCTAAGGCTCATTATAAGATCAAAGGTAACCCTAACATTCCTGCTTCTAGTTGGGCTTTGTGTAAGAAAAACTCACATGGAATATGCCCAGCAAAGATTTGTCAGGGAAACTAAAAGAAGGGGGAAACGTAACAGAAACATTGCATACAACAATCACAAGTTGACAAGCCATTCTACCTCTGTACTTCCTACTTGCTTATTCTATATAAACCCTACACCACTAGAGATCAGAGTCTGATATTCTGGGACTAATCCTGCTCAGGGGCCATGGTGAATAAATTTTCCTCCAAATCATGGCTGTCATTTCAGTGTTTCTGCTTGCCTTTGCAAATAAACACTATCTCTTCCTTTTATGATTACTGTCTCACTTTCTCTTTTCCTCCTCTGTCCTCTAGTTTTCCCAAAGCTCTAGCGATCATCTTTGGATTTCCACCCTTGATTCTAATATATTTGACCTCATAGTACACTTTTTCATTTCCCCTACCCAATTTAACCCTACACTGCTCACAAAAGGGTCAAAATCACTCCCCTAATGGGAAGATCATTGTATACAAGTACATGATATTTGATATTTTATATAGCTTTACTATTTGCTCTTATGGTTGCACATATCAGACTAGTAGTTACCATAGATTGTCAGTAGCTAAGCTGTACTTTAAATGATTGTTACTACTAACTGTACTACTTCATTCAGGATTTCATGCATGATATTGTCAGGTTTCCTTCCCTGTATCATAGTACACTGTGATTATATCGGGACATAATCATAACCAAAATCCAGTCCTAGAGGATTAGACACTGAGCTAAGTAGTAACTTGGCATCCTTTATTAATCAGAATGGTAGGGAAAGGTACAAAGAACTAGTTACATCCAAAAGACATCCCTAAAGAACAGGCACCTGGAGAAGCTCCATAGTAGTGACAAAGCTGTGTAGAATAAGAAGTCATCAATCTTCAGCATAGACAACAAAATAAAATATATTCAGAGTAGAAAACAAAGCCAAGTATAAAGGAGAAAACAGAAAATGACAAGCTACAGAGACATAAATGCAACACCAGACCCTAGCCCACTAGATAAAAGCCCCAGAGACAGAAGAAATGGAAGACAAACACTGGAGTTTTCTGAAATGGTAGCAAGAGAAGTGAAAAAACAATAGAGAAAATAATCTCTCAAGTACCAAAAGAAATGATGGTTAAAATCAAAGATGTTAGAGTTGGCATAGATAAAACAATAGGAAAATTGTTTTAGGAAAATGCTGGATAATACAAATGCCCAAAACAGGAAACTAACTGAAACCGTGAAACAGATTCAAAAAAAAATCTGACATTAAAAACCTCCGTTTAAACTATATGCACCAGGGCTGGCCAGATAGCTCAGAGAACTAAAGCTCCTTCTTAGGCAGAGTGCAGCAACTGGGGTTTGATCCCAGCTGTGCTGTGCTGGACCCGCCCTCAGGGCACACCGAGACTGCAATTGAGACTGGGTGTGGTGGTGCTTGCATGCAATCCCAGCACGTGGAAGGCTGAAAACAGGTGAATCACAAGTGAGACCTACATAGTGAGACCCTGTAGACCTTGTACTAAATATAAATTAATTAATTAATTAATTAATTAACAGACTATATGCACCTGACTGAATGCTAGAGAAGAGAGAATATCCGATCTTGACAGAATTGCAGCTACTAATCATAAAAAGAAAGATATTTTAAAAATAGCAACAGACTTGATTTAACTGAATTTCTCAGATACAAAATTACATTTTTTGATATATAGGTCTTGTTTTATCTTGATCTTAATCATTCAGCAGAAAAGTATAAACACAAGGTATAAAAAGTAAAGCCATATTAACATTCTGAGCTGTAAAAGGCTCAAGTCAACAACTTCTGACATTGCCAGTCCTATGGAAAACCCACTACTATTACAGACTACTGTACTATATTGGAAAATTTTGCTGCATTCACATACCTACAATATTTGCATGGCAATGGAATACCTACCTCTGACAAAGCTAACAAAAAGGGTGATATAAATGAAGGAACATTATATATGTGAAAAAAATACATATATATATATATAGATATATCTGTATATACAAAATTGTTAGAATAGATACAAAACTACTTTCTCTTAGTTAAATGAGAAGAAAGATTTGTACTAATAGTGTTTAGACAAATTATCATATCTACATCTTGTACTATGAATAACTACGATGAAGACAACATTATACAATGTATTAATTATTGTAATTGTCCTACTAATTTGTTTTGAAACTCTCATTGCTGTTTCTTTCTCAATAAAATTAATTTTAAAAAAGTATTTAGACATAAAATCCCAAAATAACCTATAAAGCAAAGTCGATCAGAATAACAGCAGACTTTCTCAATACAAATCCACAAATCTAGAGATCAATCTAGCTTTAAGTGAGGTGTTTCAATCCTGAAAAGAAAACAAACTCCAGCCCAATTTTATGTACCCTGCAAAACTATCTTAAAAAACTAATGGAGAAATAAGAGACTTCCATGACAAAGAACCCCTGAGGAAATTTGTTTGCATATTAAGAGTCAAGAATTTAATTATACATTTGAGTGGCTGTGATACAGTGGGGTTTTTTAAAATTATGTAAAATTATGGTTTTTTTTTTCTATTTTATATTGGAATACTAGGAATTTAACTCAGGACCTCATGTTTGAGCCAGGCACTGTGCAGTTAATGCTTTAAAATATATATAAAGACATAATTTAAGAACATTATAATTAATAAAAACATTCCTATTACTGGGATAAACCAGTCTTTAAGGAATTTACCTATCAGACAACTATACTGTCAGTGAAATTAGAATCAAAATATGCTTATATTTTGAAGATGTTTGATATTTGTCTTTCACTTTAAAGTATAACTGACATATTGGGGGAGAGAGAGAGAGAGAGAGAGAGAGAGAGAGAGAGAGAGAGAGAGAGAGAGAGATCAAGTGGTACCGTCTATGAAAAATTTTAGTTTCTACCTTAAGGCTGAATATATAGTATTCTATCTGATGTGAAATAAGCACTCAGATCAGGAACAAAGGTTGTGCCTTCCACACATGCTAAGGAAGTGCAACAACTGCTCGTGACAGTATACATGAGACATAGATCTTAGCTTGAGTTTGTGGTCTCTATCCACTGAACATGGAGCTACACAGTACACGTTTTTAAAGAAATAATGCAAACACCTGGTGAACCTGAAAGGAAAGACAGTGTTTAGGCATTTTCTTGACCATGTCATGCCCAGCCAGGTCCTCACTTAGATGTGAAAGAAGGGTGGTGCTCAAGAAGGAACTCACAGTCTACAGCTTCCCAAAATTATGAAAAGTCAATTCCACCATAATTTGTGATTTTCTAATTAATTAAATAAATTATTTATTTATTTATCTTTTTGTTTATGTATTTGGCATAGAGTCTCACTATGCAGCTCACATTCATAGTGATCCTCCTGTTTTCAGCCTCCCCAGTGCGGGTTCTACAGGTGTGGGCCACCATACTGGGATTTGGATGAAGCATGTTGGAACAGGGATCAGACCCTGGTCCCTGCACTTTCCAAAGCTGGAGCTTAGTTAGCTGAGGTATCTCGCCAGCCCTAACTTGTGACTTTTTAAATGAGATATTCTGATTTTTGAGTTAGGTCCAATGTCTTGCTTTTAACACATAACATTTTATATTTTTTATAAATTTTGAAAGATCATCTTCATTTTGGTGTCAATAATCCAAGGGATATTTAAGCTCACAGATATCATGTCAATTAGCTCACATATTACTTTTTAAAGAATCTATGAGAAGTAATACACAGACAAATATGTACATATATGTATGCATATGCATATATGTGTGTACATGTATGTATAAATATATACTCTAAACTTTGTATATATCTATAAATTTAAAGTACATATAAAGTAACCTAACATATGATAATTTCTCTCAAGTAAGTTGTTAATTCCTAATCACATTCTTGGTTTAATAAGCAGTAATCATTTTTCGTTTTTTTTTTTTTTTTGGGGGGGGGACCGGGAATTGAATTCAGGTCCTCGGGCTTTCTAGGCAAGAGCTTATTTTACTGAGCTATCTCCCTGGCCCTGCATTAATCATTTTGAGAAATCATTATTTACATTTTTGTAGTACTTTTGTTCATTTTTGTATATTCAAAAATGAAAACACTTTATTACTGAAGAATGAGAAAGCTTTTTTGCACATTAATGGGAGAATGTTTGAAAAAATGATTTTAAGAAATTATATTCCTTTAAATCATTGTTTACTATTCTATACCTGTTTAAGGCTTTCAAAATGATAACCATCTTTTTTTAAAAAATATGAAATGGTAATAGAAAAAAGCAACATTAGAAACAATAAAAAATTTCACTAAACAGAGTAGTAGGAATTCAACAATGGTTGCTGTATTGCATGATGTTGTGAAATTAGTTGTTTAGGTTACCAGATATAAACATGCAACATTGGTTTAAAGAAAAACAAAATGAAATAATAACAAAAACATTATAAGAACTCAAATTCAGAGAAGGATATAAAGAAAAAAATTAAGCATTAACCACTCCTTTCAAAAGACCAGCAGAAGTCAGCAGTAAAATTATCCAAACTATCCAGCCATCTTGAAGGAAGACAACCTATTACATATCTTTGCTGACTGTGGGTCCATATCAAAATACTTAATAAAAATTTGTGTAAAATGAAAGTCAAATCATTTCATAGTTAGCAGTCATCTGGTTAACAACAGTAATAAAACAGAAATAATTTCATAAAATTATTAAATTTAAAGTACTTTTTATGTCTAATATAGAGTTTTATAATCTATATGCAAAATCAGCAGTCCCTCTTAGTAGCAGGGAATAAGCATGAGGGGTCTGGAACTGAGAAAATATACTATGTTAGTAAATTCAATTATTTTATGTTTAAAATAATAATTATCAGTCATTTAATATTGGATAGAATATGTATCCAATATATATTCTACAAAATATAATAATGTTGCATATCCTATATCCAAAGCTTACTGTAAGAAATACAGTCTAGAGTGCAAAAGTTGTTTGAAATATTAGTGAATGCAAACAATGTATTGTTGAGCAATTACCAGATTAAAGTCACTGTAGGGACAGTCAGCTCAGCAGACTAAAGTGCCTGCTTAGGCAGGTGCAGTGACTGGGGTTTGATACCCAGGGCGTGCTCAGAGGGCAACTGAGACTGGGCATGGTGGCGCCTGCCAGTAATCCCAGTGTTTAGGAGGCTGATAATGAGGATCACTACTGGTCTGATCTGTGTGGTGGGACCCTGTGGACCCTGTACTAAATACATGAAAAAATAATAATAATAAAATTTAAAAATGAAGATACTGTACTAAATGCTTTATATCAGACTCATGAATAAGTTAAATATTAATACAAATATTATTAATGATCTAAGAAAGTAACTGAACCAAAAAAATGTGTGCCGTAAAAAATACAAACATGGCTTATTGGTTTTAGAGTTACAGTGCTAAATGTAAAAAACAAAATAACTGTTATGAATTGATGCTAGGTGTAGTGACACTTGCCTAAGAGCTCAGCACTCAGGAGGTTGAGGCAGGAAAATCATTATGAACTGTAGGGAAGCAGCTGTGACATATTCTAAATAGGCATCTTCAATTTGCTTAGTGCACTGAAACTTCTCTACACCATTCCTTCCAGGAAAGTCCTTATTGCTCATCCTATGTGCTTTTGCTGCATGACTTGTTTCCCTATTTTTCTTTCTTCTTTTACTTCCAGGACCTCAATGTATTAGTTTAGTACAGAGCATGACTGCCAGTTGTTGTAACTGTCCTACTAACCTGTTTTGAGACTGCTATTTCTTTCTCAATAAAATTAATAAAAAGTTAAAAAGTAAGGCACTGAATAACAATGCCTTCTTTTTTATTTTTATTTATTTATTTTTATTCTTACAACAAAGTATACATTATTTTATGCAGCACAACGTATTTTCTCTAAAATATATCACAAATTAGTTGACAAATCCTGATTATGTAAATATCAAAGACTCGCCATCCCCTCATTTTTACAGGACAACTGTGCAATAGAAACAGAAATCAACCACACAACAAACCACAGAAACTGTAGAAATACCTGTAAACCTAATCATGCTTTTGTGAACGACAGTGGTTCACAGAAAAAAATCAAGAAAGAAATTCAACAATTTCCGCAGGACAATGGCAATACCTGTACCACACATGAGAAATCTCTGGGAGACAATGAAAGCAGATATAAGAAGGAATTTCATTTGTAACAAATGGTTACATGGGAAAATACATTATCTTTAAATAAATAATATAGTAAGAAATACGGAGATACTTGAGAAAAAATGGCAAATCTGGTTCAAACTGAAATTAAAGGAGGAAATCATAAAGTTTAGTTTTGGTAGTTTGTACCTACCTAGGAACTTGACCATTTCTTCTGTGTAAATACTGTGAGAGCAAAAATTTTTTAAGTAGCTATTGATGGTCTTAATTTCCATAGCATCTGTAGTAATTTCACTCTTTATGGCTTAAATTTTGAAGTTTTTTCCATTCCTATTTTTTGATGAGATTAGCTAGGGATTTATCAATTTTATTTAATCTTTCAAAAAACCATCTTTTTGCTTTTTTAGTGCTTTCAATTGTTTTCTTCATCTCAATTGAATTAATTTCTGCTCTAATCTTTTGATTTCTTTCCATCTTTGGCATTTGGACTTGGTTTGCTCTTCTATTTCAGGAGGCTTGAGGTGTAGCGTTAAGGTGATTTTTGGTTCTCGCTCTATTTTCCTAATGTTTGAGTTCACCACTATAAATTTCCCTCCACAAACTGCTTTCAGTGCACCCCACAAATGACAATAAGTTGTGTTTGAATTTTCATTGGATTGTCAATATTGTTTAATTTCTTGTTTAATTTTGTCTGTAACCCATGGGTTGTTAAGGAGGATGTTATTTAATTTCCATATGTTTATAGGGTTTCTATGGTTTCTTTTGTCATTAATTTCTAGTTTCAGTGCAGAGTAGTCAGATAATATGCATATTATAATGGGATAATTCCTGTTTTCCTGCTTATACTTAAGCATGACTTATGGACTAGTATGTGATCTATCTTAGAAAATGTCCCATGTGAAGCTGAAAAGATTGTATATTCAGATGTTCTTGGGTAAAACACTACATATATGTCCACTAAGTCCATTTGTTCAAAGGTTTGGCTCAGTTCTGCTACCTCTTTGCTTATTGTTTGCCTCCTTGATCTATCTTCTTGAGATAAGGCAGTGTACCCCTTTTAAGATTGTGACATTGGGTAGTAGATTTTTCATGGCCCTTAAAATTTGTCTTTTATAGTTGGGTGTTCCTGTATTTGGTGCATATATATTATGACTGTTATCTCCTCCTTTTGAATTTTTCCCCTATCCAGTGTATAGTGATCTTCTTCATCTCATTTGATCATTCTTGGCTTGAAGTTCAGATTGTCTGCAAATAGAATAGCTACCCCTGCTTTTATCTGAGGTCCTGGAGCATGTAGTTTGCCATCCTTTGACATTCAAACTATGAATTTCATTATGGGTTAAATGTGTTTCTTGTTTACAGAATATTGTTGGATTTGCTTCTTACTCCACTCTGCCAGTCTATTTCCTTTAATTGGTGAATTGAGTCTATTTACATTGGTGGTTATAATTGATCACATATTTTTTTGTTTGTTTGTTTGGTTGGTTTTTTGGAAGAACTGCAGACTGAACCTAGGTCCTTGCACTTAACAGGGAAGCGCTTATTCCACTGTGCCATCTCCCTGGCCCCATTGATCATGTATTAACTTAGGTTTGTCATATTATTTTCCTATTCTTGATTCCTTATATTTATCCTCTGACTAACAGTTTGGTGTATTCTTTATGTTGTTGTTCTTGGAATTATGGGTATTTTGATCCCTTTCTTTTTTTACAATTTCAAAAAAATATTTTTTTTGAGAAATAAATAGCAATGAGGCAGTTTCAAAACCAATTAGTAGCACAGTTTCAACATTAATACATAGCATATTGTTGTCTTAGTGGTTATTCATCGTACAAGATGCAGATATGATATCCTATCCACAAACACTATTATAACAATTTTTTCTATTCACTGAATCAAGAGAATGGAGCTGTATATCTATTGTAACTGTTTTGCATATACCAATGTAAAATGGTTGTTAATTTGTATCCTTTTTCATTTAGTTTTGTCAGAGAAGAGTATTCCATTGTCATTTAAATATTATGGGTGTGTGAATTTGGTAAAATATTCCAATATAGTCCAATAGTCCATAATAGTAGTGTGTTTTCCATAAGACTGGTAATGGCAAAAGTTGTTGACTTGAGCCTTTTACAACTCAGCATATTAATATGGCTTTACTTTTTATACTTCATTTTTATACTTTTCTGCTGGATGATTAAGACTAAGATGAATTCTTGCTTTATCTTGATCCCTTTCTAGGATATCTTTTAGTATTCTGTGTAAGATTGGTAGGATATCTTTTAGTATTCTGTGTAAGACTGGTTTGTTCATCATGAATACCTTTAGTTGTTCTTTTTCATGGAAGGATTTCACTTATCCATTAAATTTGAAAGAGAGTTTTGCAGGGTAGATCAGTCTACTTTGGGATTTGTTTTCCTGGAGGACTTTAAGTACTTCTTTCCATGGTTTTCTTGGCTTAATCATGTATGAGGAGAAATCTACCACTATTCTGATGGGCTTTCCCTTAAATGTGATGTGTCTTTTTTTTTCTAACAGCTTTTAGTATGTTGTTCTTGTGCTGGATTTCTGGGATCTTGACTATTATATGTCTGGGTGTAGTTTTAATTTGGTTGATATTATTTGGGGTTTACATACCTCAGTTACCTGAATGTTAGATTGTTTCTCCATCTTGGGAAGTTTTCTGATATTACTTCTTCATATATTCTTTTTATGTCATTTATTACCTCCCTCTTTCTCACTGATGCCTAATAGTCTTGAGTTATTCATCTTTGCGTCATCTTGAAAATGTTGAATTATTTTTTTCCTGAATCCTAGTTGTCTTTAAGAAACCTTTTATTTCCTTTTCACTAGCTGCAACAGTGTCTTCAAGATCTGAAAGTCTATCTTCACTTTCATTCAAACGTTTTTGCCAGCCTGTGATTGAGATTTTAATTTTCCCTATATATCTTTGAATCTGATTCATGCAATCTATTTTTTTCCTATATTTCTCATTCAAGGTTTCCACCAATTTTCTATTCTTTTCCATTTTTTTAATCATTGTCTTCTTTAGAAATGCTTAGTAGTTCTTTCATTGTAGTCATTGTTTATTTTTTTATCTGTGAGTTTATCTCTGTTCTGATTTCTTCTCTACTCTTCTGCAGTTGTTTCTTTACTTCAGTTGCTAATATTTCAGAGATTTCAGTTGTGTGACTTCCACTTTCCTTTATGCTGATGTCTCCTGAGCTTGTTCTGGGTGAATAGGGCCTGAGAAGGCATTTTGCTCCTTCTTTTTTGTCATTTTCTGCTGCTGCTTCTGTGACTTGAAATTGTTCCAGTAGTTCTTGGACTAGGTTTTGCTGGGCCCAGCAGTAAGGAATGAGCTGGCTGTTCCTGGTGTCTTCTGGAACAACTCTTGTTTCCCTATTTGATCTTCATATAATCCATATTACCTAAGTGATTAAATCTTATTAATTAATCATAGTTTTGTTCCATCCCACACCCACCTTATGATTTCCTATTTGGTCAGTGTTACCTAATTGACTGTCCTTGTTATCTTATTAGTTGCTTACACTTTTGTCCCATCTTATACCTGTCTTGCCCTGTGGCTTTGCTCTATAAAACTTCCTTGACCAGTGAGGAAGGAAGTGATGGCTTTCTTGAGCCATCCACTCAGGATGTCCCTTCTATCTTTCTTAGACAGAATCTTTGTTACTCTCAATAAATACATTGTGCTTTTAACCTCTATTGTTCCTAGAATTCATTATTTTATTTTAGAGAACATGAATTTAGCATACTATTTGGAGCTCCTTTATCATATATATTTAAAGCTGCTTAAATTAAATGGATTTGTCAATTATTTCATTTCAAACATACCGTTTGGTAATTACATTTTTTTTTTTTGCTAATAATTTCTGTTCTAAGCTAATGAGGAAAGCAACTTAAAGCTTTTGAGCCCTACGTTTTCCAAATTCTCTTTAGAATCCCTCTAATTTGGAAGTAATGCCACCACTACCATTATTAATTGACAAATATGTATGGATTTTTGTCCCTTGAAAACTATAATCTACATACAGTAACATTTAAAACACAAGAAAAAGTTTTATTAGTTTCTAACTTCTTTTTAAATTAATGTAGTTAATATGATCATTACACTTATGGTGGAAGTAATAGCTGACTTAAGAAAAAAAAATGCTATAGTTTGTTTCGAGTTGTCCCCCAAAGCTTCATGCAGTCATTGGAGCAGACTCCTGGAGTTTGTGGTTAATTCATGATCTAATGTGGGGATTATGAGTGTGAGTGCTACATCCGATCTGGAGAGATACCCTGGATATAGTAAGGTACAGAATCTCTCTCTCTCTCTCTCTCTCTCTCTCTCTCTCTCTCTCTCTCTCTCTCTCTCTCTCTCTCTCTCTCTGTTTCTCTCTCTCTTTCTGTTTCTCCCCTGATTCTGATGTTTACACTGCTCATGCCTTTTTGCTCTTGTTGTTTTGCTGTTTCCACCATAATGAACTGCTGCCCTCCGACATGTGGCACTCTGCCTTGGAGCCAGCTGAGTATGGACTGAAACTTCAACAAACTGTGAGCTAAATAAACTCTTCTTTCCTGAATTCTGGGCATTACATATTCTGTCTCAGCAATGAGTGAAGAGTATCCTAGACAGAATTTATTTCTTCTTGGATAGTTATTATAGTCAGTAGTTTCAAGAGAACAGATTCAAAGCAGGACACGGAAATTTACAAGAGTAGCCTATAACTGTGCACAGCATCAAGTATAGTAGAGTGCAAGAGATCTGTCTACTAACTAGAGATCTAAAGAATCTACTTAACAATTTCCTCAGGAGTCTCAGGGTATATAGTTCCTGTACTTAATCCTTCCTATCACCTGAGCCTTCCCACGAACTATAGTTATGTGTTTCTATGCCCAAGCCACCCAAGGGAAGAGGAATCCACTTTCCTGTCACACAGCTCTGTCACTGGCCTGCTGTTGTCATCTTATTCCAAGCTGAGGTCTTGGGAGATAGTTTCTCCTCTACCAAGAACTCTCTTTAAATTTCTCTTTTAAATACCTTGTCCAATTATTAACATAGAAAGTTCCTGCCTGTGGGAAGTAAGGATCACATTTAATTATTTTCTATAGTATTTTGGTGACATTGTGTACTTTGAAACTGTTCTTTAAAAGAGATCCTATAGGAAAATCTTAAAGAAAGAGATTTTAAAGAAATATATATAAGTCTAACAAAAGTTTTACACAAATTGAAAATGCTTACCTCAGCTTTGTGCCAGATGTCTCCAGAACTGTTGCATGAGATATGAATGCCATTGAATCACTCCTAACAAATCCACCAGGTGAGAACACTATGTGTTCAGCCATGTTTGACAGTAGTTATCAGAGACCCCAGCAGTAAGCCCCAATTTCCTACCCATTTTTGTGACATATGAAAGACAGACAGAAAGAAAGAAAGAAAGAAAGAAAGAAAGAAAGAAAGAAAGAAAGGAAGGAAGAAAGAAAACGAACTTTTGAGGGCAAAGTTCTTCATGGCTGAACAAAAGGCCATGAGGTACAATATCAGCATTTATTGATTGTAGAAGGGATTACTGAATGACTCAAAGCTAGTGGTGATCTTAAACTAGTGATTATCTTGCCCTGGAGCATCTTTAGTCTTAGTAACCTTAGCCTTAGTAGGTGGGAGAGGATGGCCCACCCCTAATGGGATCATGAGAAATCTCAAAAAAGATGACACTCAAAATCCCAAGGCTCCATTCATCCCTTAGGGATGCATGCAAAACTAGCCATTTTGATTTTATGATCTCCAGCAAAATGTATTATACTGTCAGGCTAGACCCTGAAAATTGACTGAGACTATTAGGGCAGGCTGGATGGAAGCAAACAGCGATAGGTTTATTTTAGGCTGGGTGCAGCCTGGTCAAAAGCAAGAAGGACATTAGCCATGAAAGAAGGAAGAGAGCCAGCTTTATACACTCGCCTAGATATGGGAGGGAGCATCTCACTGAGGATAAAACATTTTTAGTTTCTCAGAGGTCATGGGTGGGTTTCATGCCTCTTTGGGTGGAGGGAAGTACAACCTGACAGTAGCATTCTGCTGACTGATACAGCGGCATTCTATAGAATTATAGGGCTTCCAAAAATTCTGAGAACCAGGCGTGGGAGCCATCCTGATAAGCAAATTTATTTAGTTTCCCAGGCTGAGTGAGAAGCCTTTCTTGTTTGAACAGACTCATTTGTTGATGGTTTTTTCACTTTAGGTTGAGAGTGGTTTAATTGAGAGGACCTAACTTGTACTACATCCCAAAATTAGCTCAAATCATAAATTCCATTATAAAAATTAATAATTGTAACTAAAAATGTATAGTAAAAAATGTTAACTTTTTAAAGCTAAATGTTCTTGATTATAACATCAAGAGAGGAAATAGGATCATTAGACTTCATCAAAATTGAAAGTTCTGTAGTGAAGTAGTTCATATTACTTTACATATATTGGATAGTACTTGTTTTCCCAGAATAAACAGCACTTGGCTATCAGATATAAAACCTATGATATATTGTTACATTCAGATAATTTTATGAGGATTTATTCTTTATGTTTATCAAAGCTACTGCCCAGTATATTTTCTTACAGCAAAAAATGGTTGATTTTGTTAAATCATACTCAATTGTTAAGAGCTGACATTTTTCCTTCTACAAGCTGAAAGAAGGCAGGAAAATTCGCTGTTGCTTCTATTCAGTATAATATTAGAAGTTTTAGCAAGGGCAATTAGACAAGCAAATAAACAAAGGTACTGAAACCAGAAAGAAGTAAGTAAAACTTTCTATTTGTAGATACTATAGTCTTATATGCAGAAACCCCAAAAGAGCACGTACACACACACACACACACACACACACAGAGAAATGCATTCATATGCCAAACCATTAAGGGTAATAAAAGGTCAATGAAGTTGCAAATACATAGAAATCACCACATAAAATAACTTGCATTTCTATAGAGATTTGTAATCCTATGGACAAATTATTGACATTCTATCAAGTTAATTACAATCTACCACTTCCAGTGCAATTTACAGCAGGTATAAAGACACTAAGGCATATTTATAGTTATGAGGTTCCAAGGGGTCATAAGTCCAGCCATGGTGATGGCTACCTGGAACAAAGGCCTGCACCCAGGGATGAATCTGGGTTTTATTCAGTCATGAAGGAGGAGTGGCTTGAGGATGAATGACTGAGATTTGCAAGAAGTAGGTGAGTATTGTGAGCTGGGCAAGGTAGGAGGTCTATGTTTACCTCTGTCATGTGCAAAGAGAAGGATATGCAGAAAAATAATTGGCATCATAATACTGAGATAGTATCTAATGCTTTGGTCTGGTGCTTCAGCTCTGATGTATAATCTTTCAAGCCCAAGGAAGTCATAGTCTCTATCTTGAGGCTTAATCCTAGCTGACAGCATGGAACATTGGCTCTTAGTCTTGTCCTGACCTGGCTAATATTAAGGAGTATCAGGTGTAGGTTATCAGGGATACACGTGTAACATCTTTAAAGACTACCACCAACACCTCAACTAGACCAGTATGCTTTGCTTAAAGACAATTTAAGGGATAAGAAAAAATCTTAGCCAGTTCTGTACATATCAATACATAGAAATAGGGTCAGGCACAGCCAAAAGAGACAATTGCTTTTCTTTCAAGGAGAGTTACTCAGGTGGTCCTCCATAGTTTTCTATAAGCTACAAATAAACAATCACAACAAAATGCTTAAAAACTCTTTCAAAAAATATTAAAAAGAGGGGCTGGTGAGATGGCTCAGTGATCTAAAGCACCTTCTTAGAACAAGCTCAGCAAAGCACAGGGACCATGGTTCAATCTCCCATCACCACATGCCAGCCAGCCCTGCCCCCTAGTGGGCTGAGCTGCCCCCCCACACACAAATAAATAGAAAATTTAAAAAAAAATATTAAAAAGAGCTGGGGAGATATTGCAGTAGAATAAGTGCCTGTCTGGCAAGGAGAAGGTCCTGAGTTCAATCCCCAGTAAAACACACACACACACACACACACACACACACACACTAAAAAGAATAAAATATCCAGAGGTAAATTTAATCATTTAATCAAGAAAATGAAAGGCATATGTCTGTAAAAATACAATTTTTTTTTTTTTTTCAGAACCGGGGATTGAACTCAGGTCCTTGTGCTTGTCAGGGAAGCGCTTATTCCACTGAGCCATCTCCCCTGCCCCTAAAAATACAAATTCTTGATAAAATAAGTTAAAGACAAATAAATGAGAAAGTTATCCTGGTTTTCATGGACTGGTAGACTGTATTCTAAAATATCATATGCCCAAAGCATCTACATCATGATACAATTTCTATGAAAATCAAAGTAGAATTATTTTTTCAGAAATAGGAAGAATATTCCAAAATTTGTAGGGAATCAGGAAGGATCCTGAATAGACGAAGTAAACTTAAGAAAGAACAGAGTGGAATATAACGACGTTCTTGGAATCAAAGTGCATAATAAGGGTACATCAACCCAAAAAGTACAAAACTGACATAAAATATGATATTTCAATCAGTGGAAAGGAGAAACCAGAAGTAAGTCAGCATACAAACAAGCTAATGATCTCTGATGATGTCACTCAGCATACATAACCGAAAGGATAGGTGTCTTCAACAAACGGTGTTAGTAAAACTGAGTATCAACATTAAAATGAATCAACTGATTGTACCCCATCAAGATTTTTTTCCCACATGAACCTATAAATAAAAATTCACTCAAAATGCTTTGAAAACTCAAGTGTAAGATTTGAAAATACATTCATAAAACATTGTGAAAAATTTATAGGATCATTCTTAGAAATTAGTTTTGAGGTATGACCCCTGAAAGAACAAATGACAAAAGCAAAAAGCAAACAAAAAGGGGTATATCAGATTAAAAAGATTTTTCACAGAAAAGGTATGAAAAGATAACACATGGGATGAAAGAAAATATTTGGACACTACATAGAATGACCTTTCCATATCAACAGTACCACATTATGGATTTAACTGGGCATAGTTCATAAATGTCTTTGATAAAAAGTCAAATAACTATGGAGGATTTCTATTGTCATTATTCTTCAATGATACATTGCAAAAATATTTACAAAGAATTTACATTGGAGTAAGTATTAAGTATTATAATTAATCAAAATATTTCTAACCTAAATATACTAACTTGAATATCTGCAGATTATAGTATCCACAGATCCTGGAACCAATCCTCCAGGGATGCTAAAGGAAAATTGAGTCTGAAAAGAGATTATATTAATAATGTATGGAATTCCTACCTTTTGAATAATAAAAAGAAAGTAATTACTTAAAATTGAACAATGAATTGAATAGATACACCTTAAGAAGATAAACATTTGGCCAATAGTTTATGAAAAGAGTATCAAAATCTAATCAAAAGAAAAATGCAAGTCAAAGTCAAATTTTACATTTGTTACTATGCTATTATTAAGCAAAAAAATCCAAAAGATAACAGATATTGATGAGAATGTAAAAAGAATTAAAACCACTCTGTGTTCTTGGGAGAACACAAAGTGTTTTGATTGGGCTGGAAAACAGTTCTGTTTTTTTTTTAAATAATAAAAATAGAATTACCATATGACTTAGGCAACCCAACTTTTGAGAATACTTCCAAAAAAATTTAAATCAGAATTTCCAGGAGCTGTTAGCACTCTTGTTTTTATTGGTACACTAGTCCCAATATCTCAGATAAGGAAACAACCACAATATTCACTATAATATAAATGGATAAACAAAATATGGCATATAAATAAGCTACCACTTAGCCTCAAAATGAAAAAATAAACCAACTGTGATACCTGTGATAACTTGGATGAAGGTGGGGGACATGGCTAAGTGAAAGAAGCATCTTCTAAAAGGATAGATATTATGATATTCTACTTATGTGACATATCTAAGTAGTTGATATCAATGAAACAGACAATAATTGATTGTCTGATTCAGGGACTCAGTGAAAGGGGAAATAGGAGTTGATGGATGCGTATATGATTTCAATTTTGTAAGATAAAGTCTGAAGGTCTACAGATCTCCATCCCTGGAGATAGCAATGCCTGTTGTGTACTTAAAAATGTGTCAGGAGAACAGTTCTCTCAGTAAGCGTTCTTACCACAATAAAAAGCCACATGCTGTTCAAAAACACTACTAATAGAATGAAAATAAAAACTACTAGCTATAAAAAGTCAAAAGTCAATGTACTGTACATGATTAAGATTCAGATATTAAGAAAATAAAACTTTAATAAATATTAGAGAACAGTTTCAGAGTACATATGAATATAGAGGTAACAATAACAATAACACATCATGCTGATTGTGAACATCACTAATCATTAGGAAATAGAGACAAATTCATTATAATCAACAAAACCACAAGAATCACTATTATATACCTCTTGAATGGCTGAAATTTAAAAACTCAAACCAAAATGAGAACTCTGAAATTTCACATTATAGTGTATTTTGCAGTAGGACTACTAATTACTAGTGAAAGTGGGAAATTCTACAGTTACTTTGCATTTGAAGGTTCTTCTAAAATGAAACATGTTTGAACTGTATCAACCAGCAACACCACTCCTTGATCTTTGCCTTAAAGCAATCAGAAGAGTCATAAAATTGCATATATATCCTATTGCAACAGTTTTATTCACTATTTCTCCAAAATGAAAACAACCTAAATATACATGAACTCAGGAAATGGTAAAGGGTTTTCCATAAAAGTTACAGATGAATACCCAGTCATAATAAGGAATGCTTACAAACTACATGAACAATTCATAAAAGAATTAGACTAAGGAGAAGGAAGCCCTACTCCTACTATAAACAGAATGATACATACTACATAATTCTATATAGGTGACATTCTAGAAAATGCACAACTTATGAAAAAAGATGCACATCGATTGTTGTTAAAATTGATGAAAAAGGTTGATACCAAAAGATTTTAGGAAGTTATTACAAATTAGGGAATAGAAATAGTTTCATCTTGATCAAAATACTGGCTAAACAACTACAGAGTACAATAAGCACTTGCCTGCGAAGCAAAAGGTCCTGAGTTCGATTCCCGGTACCGAAAAAAAATAATCTCTCCTAAACAACTACATTCATTTCTCATTACTTATATAACTGTATACAAAGTAAGTGAATTTTGCTGTGTGTAAATCCGTCCTTAATAAACCAGACTTTAAATAGCATATATTACCGGTTTCTACTCTATATAAATTATACTATTCA
>NW_004524596.1:3581399-3590557 GCF_000260255.1 Octodon degus | reverse complement strand
ATTATATTATATATGTGTAGTTTTAAAATGGAACTCCATTATCTTTCATTGTCTACTTACAATTAGAAAACACAAGCCTTTTCTTAAAAAGTACAGGGAGTGGCAAGCAAGATAGCTCAGTGTACTAAGCGCCTGCTTAGGCAAGCACAGGAGCCGCGGTTCAATCCCTGGCACCACATGCTGCGCCAGTGCCCTCCTGCCACCACCACGCCACATGCACGCTGTGTGCCTGTAATCCCAGAGATGGGGAGGAGGAGGCTGAAAGCATGATTATCACTATGAGTTTGAGCTGCATAGTGAGACCCAGCCAAAAAAAAAAAAAAAATTACAGGGATTGTATAACCAATTCAACCTTTTGATATATTAAAATTATTTATGTTGCTTTTGCAAATAAAGTGCACTTGAGCAATGAACACATGAGTTTAATATAAAATAAACTTATGTTAAAAAATCTCAACTCTGGCACACGAAGAATAAAACTCAAATGTGATGCTGTGACATTTTATTAAGTTTGTGTTTTGAAAGCACTTATCACACTGCCTGGCACATTCTGGTACTCAGCATTAATTAAATACCCATGCTTGTAAGTGAGACAGTTGAAGCTGTTTCAGCAGTTTATCTCAAGGTCACTGTTAGTAGTGAGTAAGAACATAGCTTTTTGGTTTGGTTGCTATATTCCACGATATCCATGCATGCAATACTTCCCCAAATTTTAAGCTATAGATCACTGATGATGTTTCACTGAAAATGGTGCATTACATGAAGCAGATCATTAGCTAAATCTAAAGAAAAGTTCACTAAGTGAACAAGACTGCACTAATGTGAAAAAATCAAAGAATTTGTTTAAAAGGAAAATATCATTTAAATATTTCTTTCACTATGTATTTAAATATTCACACTAGATTCTCACACAAACTATTTGTTTATACTATTTCATGAAATGGCTGATTTTTTTTTGGAAGCATTTTCTAAAACCGCTTCTTTAACACAATCAGCATTAATAATAGAATACCAATAACAGAATAAGATGTGAATATCTAAGTATTTTAATGGAGCAGAGAGGACATCATTAAGATTTTTGAAAATGTTTTGTTTTATGAGGCTTAACAAAATTACAAAAATATAGCTCAACATAGTTTACAAAGTGCTTTTCATATTCAAAGAAATTAACCTTATGCAATATTGGCCAATTAACTTCATAAATAAATTATTTATATTGCTTTTCTTATTATGTCGTATACTTAGTTGAAAAGTGTAAGAGATATTAAACTATCTTCCCAGGAAATTGGAATAGACAACTCTCCAGAAGAATGTTTTGTTCATGTAAACTGCTGGAAAAGCTTTTCTATAGAGCCCAGAAATATGACAAGGAAGATTGTCTCTACTGAGGCATTTATAAATGGAATGAAACAGATTTGGGAGAGATTTCAACTCACTTCTTATGCATGTGACACATGAATTTACTCTATGCTTGTGACAGAGAACTCCAAACTGAAGGAGGAAACACTCACACTCTGCTAGTGAAGATACGGGGGCATAATCAGAAGCTAAGTTTAAGGATTTTTTTATATTTGTTCTTTTTATTTTAAAGAGAAAATAACAATAAAAACAATGATGCAGAATTTCAAAACAATGGGAAATTAACAAGAGTATTAAATTGCATCTTGTCATCTTCAAAGTATTTGCTCAGAATACAAGATACAGGCATGCAAAATTGGTCAGACAATATTACCACAAACTTTTGCATTCAATGAACCCATAGAAATTAGGCATATAATTAACTTAGCTTTCTTTTGTGTATATATATAAATATAAATATACATAAATATTTTTATTTTCTTTTCCTTCTTCTCACATTTCCCCCATCCAAGTTCTTTCATTTTGAACAATTTCTTTCCCTTTCACAATATCTATTGTACATTTTGGATCTTATTAGCTCTTTCAAGTTCTCACACTAGGGAGACAGTAAAATGTTTACGCATGATAGTCGGATTTATTTCACTTATGAATTTGGTCTATTTTTTCAATAATTTTATTGCAAAACAAATAGCAATGAGACAGTTTCAAATCCGATTAGTAGGACAGTTTCTTTTTTTCTCATAATTTTGTTGAGAAACAAATAGCAATGAGAGAGTTTCAAACCAAATTGGTAGGACAGTTTCAATAATTAACACATTGCATACATTCTTCCTAGTGGTTAATTGCTGTACACTATGCAGACATGATATCCTATTTACAAATACTATTAGAACAAATCCCTCTGTTTATTAAGAGAATCTTACTATATATCTTTTCTAATCATTTTGAAAACACAGGTACAAAATGGACATTCATCTGTATACCCTTTTTTTGTTTCGTTCCTTTATTTGAATATTATAGGTGTATAAACACAGCAAAATTTTCTAAAAGAGTCCAGTAGTCCATAATAGTATTGAGTCTTCCATTTGACTGGCAATGTCATAAATTGTTGACCTGAGTCCCCTACAGCTCAATATAACACCATGGCGGGGCCTGGCCCTAGCTCAGGCCTTTAAGTGGCTGCTTCCACAAAGCTGTCAGCCTCAGGTTGCTGGAGTTCGAACCTCACACCTCTCCCGCTGGCCAAAAGTGCCCTGAAGGCATTCGAGCAACAACAACAAGAAAAAAAAAAATACCATGGCTTTACTTCTTATATTTCATTTTTATACTTTACTGCTGGAGGGTTATGACCAAGATAAAGCAAGACCTATGCAACAAGAGTTGTAGCTTTTGGGTCTGATAAAGCCAGTGAAATCCCCTCAGGATTTATCCTGAGATCCTGTACCTCAGATTGTAGATCCTTTGTCAGTGTCAGCCATGTGGATGAGTCACAGCCCTTGCTTGGCCAATGTGCTCTCTGTGAGAGCCTGAGAGAATGTTTCCTCTCCATGTGACTCTCCTTAGGCACACTCTGCATCATCGATCACTTTACTCTTTGGCCTCATAATCTCCTTGATCAGAAAATGTGGGACACTACTGAGTTACGTGATATTACCGTACAAGTTCTTATATGTCCTCAGTCTTAATTGACCTTGGAAGGCTGGGACCAAACAGTTTCAATAATTAATGCATTGCATATTGTTATCTTAGTGGTTATTCATTGTACAAGATGAAGACATGATATCCTGTTTAAAGTATTATTATAACAAACCTTTCTATTCATTGAATTAGGAGAATATAGCTGTACATCTATCATAACTATTTTGAGTATACAGATACAATATGGTCATTCATTTGTATCTCCTTTTTTGTTTAGCTTTGTTAGAAAAGGGTATTCCATTGTCATTTAAATACTATAGGTGCATGAATTCAGCAAAATATTCCAATATAGTCCAGTAGTACATAATAGTAGTGGGTTTTCCATAGGACTGGCAATGTCAGAAGTTGTTGACTTGAGTCTTTTACAGGTCAGCATACTAATATGGGTTTACATTTTATACTTCATTTTTATACTTTTCTGCTGGATGGTTAAGACCATTATAAAGCAAAAGCTATATACCAAGAAATGTAGCTTTTGTATCTGCCAAGGTCAGTCCAATCCTCTCAGGATTTATCCTGAAACTCTGTACCGCACTTTGTAGATCCTTTGTCAGGGTCAGCCATATGGGTGAGTCACGGCCATTGCTTGGCCAATGTGCTCTCCGTGAAAGCCTGAAAAAATATTTTCTCTCTATGTGGCTCTCCTTAGGCACCCTCTACATCATTGATCACTTTCCTCTTTGGCTCCATAATCTCCTTGATCAGAAAATTTGGGACACAACTGAGTTACATTGATGTTACAGTACAGGTTCTCCTATGTCCTGAGTCCTCACTGACCTAGAAAGGCTAGGGCCAAAATGTTGGCTGTCCTTGCAGCCCTCCTTTTGATTTCATTTTTGGTCTGCAAACTTTTTGAACAAAGTACTTTAATAGATCACACAAGACTTGTATGTGTGAAATTTTCCATAAAATTATGTACTAAAAAGGAATCACAGGATGAAATCTAGATTAAGAATTTTTGACCAGTATGTAAAATTGTTACAGAATTGGTTTTGAACCAAAAGGCAAAGTGCTCTGTTCCAAGGATTTGGAAGTCAACCAACTATTAGGCCAGCAGGCTGACATGGAATCGTTCCCAAAGCAATAACATAGAGCGGGCTTTGAGCTTAGTTTATATAGGTTGCACAAGCAAAAATAAAAGAAAGGCTTAAAAATGACACATTTTTATTGGGTAACATCCATTATTCCTAGTTGCTGAGCAGAAAGTCTTTGAAACAAGTTAGCAAGTGGTATGCTTGGGAGAGAGAAGGTAGAGGCTGTGCAGCTGGGAGCGATCACACTGAACCGGGTAGGGCTTCTCTCACGTTGTCAGTCCAGGCTGAGTGAACCCAACACACAAGCTGCATGGTGGACTGCATGATCTCATTTTGTCCCAATATGGTGTCAGACTACTAAGTTGATTTTAATGTTCTAAAATTTCCATTGCAAAATGCTACTCTATAAATGAAAATCATTAACCAAATTTAAAATAGCAAATAAGGTCAATAATGGATTGTGTATAGCTAAAACTCATTAATGATATAACATATAAATATGAATAATTACCTAGAATTCAATACAGTAACTTTTGCAAGTGCAATTCAGAGACACGAAGAATACAATGATATCTTACAAGATGTAATTATTAGGTAATTTAATAAAAATAGCTTCATGGGATCAGGCCAGAGGATTTCACAGAACTCAACATGCCCTTCTTCATAGTGACAAGGCACCTTGTATGCTTTCAATGGAAATGCAGAGGACCAGGGACAAAGATGGTTCTTAACAGTGATCAGGAATCAAAGAAATCATGCCAATATTGAGATGGAAGTAAGCTTCTCATTTAAGAGTCCTGAAAGGACACAAGTATTAAAATAAATCAGCTTCATTTTCAAGATGCAAACCACATGAATTATCATAAGTAAAGAAGATATAATTGAATACATTTTTAGAAAAACAAATGTAGGATAGGAAGAGGAAACATCAACCAGAAGAAATGAACTAAAACAGAGAAATACACTGTAGTCTATGTGCAATAAAAGTAAATTACCATCAACTTTTGTGATGATCAAAGTAACATTTAGTTTTGAAATGCTAAAAAAGTAACTGGTGGATGTAGCCTGATGATGTTCAAATTTTTATACACTTTGGTGCATAAAATTGTTGGAAGAGCAGAGATGTAAACAAAGTTCAAACTTTTAGAAAAGAAATATGACATTAGCACTAAAATAATTGTTCAAAAGTGAATATACATATTAAAAAATTAGAATGAAAAGAAAGAAAAACATAGTATGAAGAACTCAAATCCAGAAGGTAAGAAAAGAAGAGAAAAATTGATTTTTTTTTCTTTCCAGAACCGGGAATTGAACTTAGGCCCTTGCACTTGCCTGGGAAACACTTTTTTCCACTGAGCCATCTCCCTGGCTCTGAAAAATTGATTTTAAAATAGCTTAAGCTAGTGAATAAGTGTGTTTTCTATTAGTATAATACAGTCTAGTAAAAAGATACATTACTATTTCTGGACACATTTTTATCAAAAATGCAAAATATAAAACCAAAGACGATTGCTTTTCAGGGTAATGCATCTATCATGGAAAATGTAGAAACTGTAACCAGGACCATTAGGTGACACATCATTGAAGGTGACACAAATTCTTAATTTGGAAGGAAATATATAGTATAAAATATTATTTTGTAGAGGCAATACATTGTACACAAAGTAATATTATTCTTGGTTGAACAGTTACTAGCAATACAAATACCATTTTCTTCAAGGTAAGTATCATGTCATATTATCACTGTACCATCTTCATGATTAATGTCCTGTCCTGACTACAGTAGAAGTCAAATAACAGTTAAGTAGCATTTTTAATCTTTGATGTAGTACAAGGAAACAATTTCCTTTATTAGATGTCCTGGATTTTTATAATGGCTGATGATGTAAAGCATTGTTGACTTGTATCTTTTGAGATTTGGAAAGTGAAAAATGTGGCCATTAAAAACAGCTTCCAGATTGACCTGTCTCTTAATTATTAAAGGAGTTCATTTGCTTCAGTGGATTTTGTCAAGTTCTAGGTTGCATAGGCTATCAGATTCTAAGCATGTTTCTCTCTCTGTTGTGGGTCTGTGGTTTCACTGCAGTATGTCATGAGAACTCGTTTTACAGAACTTACCTTTCTTTGAATATAATGTCTTTATTACTGTTATGAGCACTTTCTATTTAAAAAAAGAAAAAGAAGGAGAAACAGAATGAAAAGAAGAAAAGGAAGCGGGAAGAAGAACAGAAGTAGTAAAGGGAGAAGAAGAAGGAGGAGGAGGAGAGGAAGAGGAAGAGGAAGAAGATTAGAAGAAGAAAAGGAAGAGGAGAAGAAGAAATATATTCTGAGGATCTATGAAGACAGAGTAGCTCCTCAGTCGTTGCCAACATTTTGAAGGGAGGGATTAGAGGAGATGGTAATGTTTTGATTTGGGGTAACAGAAATGACCTAAGTTTCCCTATGGTTGTTGTTGTGCAGCTGTCAATTTGCTAAAATCTGCTGAATTCTAAATTTTAAATTTGTAAATTGTGCAGCATATAAATTTCAGTTAAATAGAGCTGTTAAAAAATTATAGGTTTTTTTTTTATTCTAGGTGTTGAAATAAAGTAACAGAAGCATATGAACTGGGATTTTTCAATCACACACTTCATTATTTTATTAAAGTCTTATGTGAAAATTTAAATGTTGTTTTATCAGAGAAACAGAGTTTTCTTCATTCATGTTTTAGCCTAAATGAATCTAACCTAACTGACATGGATAACTAGAGAAGAAGAACAGTAAATTCTAATGCAGGATGGAAAAAGGTCAACACAGGAGATGCTTAACATTTGATCTGCTTAAATGAGAGCTCCTCAAGTTGTATCATGATGAGGTATTCAGGGATGGAAGGGGACCTGAGCAAGTTTGACAGCAGGGCCGAGAGTCGGGGCTTAACAATTCTTATTTTATCTTTGAGTGTAAAACTTCCCATTTGAAAAATTATTTTAATACTCATTTAATTTAGTATATATCCACTTAGTAAATAAGAATGGAGAAAAGACATTGGAAATATCTATAGATTATACAATACCAGATTGAGTCAAAGTAGAACATTGTATTTAATATAACATTTTGTTGGTTGAACATTAAAACTAATGGGATTACATAATGAAATAGTCCAAGTCTTAGCTTTGAGCCTCCTTTCTCTAAAGGCACTGAAAATGATTATTACAAAATGCATGATAGAAATTATGGAAGGACTTAGAACATACATGGAAAATTGCATAAGACTAGCATCAGGCCAACTCAAAATCAAAATCACTAGTGGCGTTTTCAAGGCCTTTATTTGCTTCCTTTTTGTCAATTAGTGTATAATTTCTTTTACCCACTCATGCAATGAATATTTATAAATGCATGCTGGTATCTATAGGATTATAAACTCTGAGAATATACTGATGATTGGAGAGAACAGCTCCTTATCCTTGCTGAGATTGAGATATGGTGGGGATGTAACTGTAATTAAAGTCTATATATTACTAGAGTATATAGTGGACTTAAGTAGTGGCAGGAAGAGTATAAGGATAAAGGGCAGAGATTCTTGTTCATCTAGAATTTCCTAGAAAATTATTAAGAGATCTGCGAGATTCTTAGAGTCATGTACAGCCTGAACTGAGAATTGTACCAAGAAAATATTTTTGAATAAATTAGGACAACATTGATGGGATATAATGCATTTCTCTCTAATGAGCATAGAAGGAAATCGCTCATCTTTTGTTAACAGTACTTCTAATGCCACCTGAAAAGGATTTTTCTTTCTCTTAATGGAGATAAGAGGATTGCAGTGATTTCACAGAATGGCACTTGTTTCTAGCTTTTATAATGTTCTCTTTAAAAAATCTGTTTCAGATTAGTTAGTACTATTTCTCTACAAGAGCTACAAGCTTCAGTTTCAGCATCAGACTATTACAAGTTGGCGCCATAGAAATTTCATTCAGTGTATCTTTTATGTCTGTTAAGGTGACTTCTGTTTTCTGTGTGTTTTAAAATTGAAATATTGATGATTCTTGCTTTCCACAATGATTTTATATTGTGATATATGGCATGTAAACACTTAACATAGCTCCTGATTTTTCTATATGCTCTTAGCAAATACTTTCTACCACTACCATCAGCATTATCATTGCTCTGCTCCCCTTGCTGGATTCTCTATTCATATAAGCACCACTATTGCTGGTCATGCCTCAACACTTGAAGACAATGTTTGCAACATGGAGCAGATTTTGGTTGGCTTCACCATTATCTTTCAAGATAATAAAAATTTCAATGCATCAATATGTCTATCTAGCCAGGGTTTAAAAATAATTTTTTTATTTAGCAAACAACAGCTGTTTTATTCACAAAACAGACACTGGATTGAATCATTCTGTTTTTCTTCTGCAAAATTTGCAAGCAATATCTGTACTTTGGAATTTTTGTATTGCAAATGTTGCCATAAAATATGAAAAGAAAAAAGTATATGTCTGATATAGTGGCAGCATGCCATGATTCATACTTATCAGATGTTCCTAATATAGAATAAACACCAACTCTCCTATATTGAAATTAGAGTAGAGTGATTTTGTGGATTAATCACCATTATTTGAATGTATTATATGTACAGTGTATCCTTGATGTATGAACTCAATTCATTCCCAAGTGCTGGTTGTAACTCAGGCTCAGGATTCTCTATGAAGCCTTTGAAGGCTTTCTCTCCTACAAAGAGACTGATCTCAGTGTCCTTCAAGATATAGTCACTCAGGATTTCTCCATTAACTCCCATTCAGGAAAGGATGTTGCAATATTCCTTGAAGAACTCTTTAAGGGGTAAATAAGTATCTGAGACCATCTAGAAGCACAAGCAACCAACATTCAGGTCATAACTCAAGACTTCAGTAGTAAGTTAAGACAAAATTCCTGTTCTCATGTAAGATGATCACATGTTAGTTGAATCATAATTCCTATGATTAGAATAATCCTACAGGCCTGGGGAGATAGCTCAGTAGAATAAGCACTTGCCTGGCAAGCACAGGGTCCTGAATTCAATCCCCAGTACTGCAAATTAATAAT
>NW_004524596.1:3577284-3581299 GCF_000260255.1 Octodon degus | reverse complement strand
TTAAAATTAATTTGTATTGAAACATAGAAATATATTCTTTTTAATTAGTATATATGGAAGAATGTAAATTCTGGAGACCAGGCATGGTGGCATATACCTTTAATACAAGTGCTGGGGAATATGAAAACAAGAGAAGCACTACAAGTCCAAGCTGCATAGTGAGACCCAGTACCAAATATATATTAAAAAGAATAATGCCAATTCCAGTAAAAGGACAGTGTTTAAAATAAACTATTATATTAAGAAAGCTATTACTGAAGATCTTGATGTTCTGGCTACCTCCAGCCTAAGAAAAACCTTAAGTACAATTCGAGTTCAATGAAAAGGAGCAGAGGATGAGATTAAGCCTGGAACACACAAGCACCATCTGGTTCCCTTGGTTACAAGTCTGACTTCTTTGTTAACTAAATGTAGTAGAAAAATGCTACATGTAAATGCAGGAAACAATAATTGGCAACATGAAGTTTTGATTGAAAAAGTAGTAGGTTTGTTATATCTTCAAGGAAAGATGCAAAAAAAAAAAGGGGAGGGAGATGATAGGTTGTTAGAGTACTATATTTGGGCAAGAAGAGTATTGAACCCATCACCATGACAGCTCTTCTAATTCTGACACACTTTATATTTCTTCCATTTTTGTGCAAATAGACTCAATGCGATGGACATGTATGTGACTAATGATACTAATGAGATGTGCACAGAATCCTGGGATGACAAAATAAGCTTATGGTTTTAGACATTTGAGCAGAAGTGATTTAGTTACCTGTAGTTGTAACATTTCCTACATATTGACATAAAGCAGCAATGGGAATTTATTTTATTAGGAGCTGCCTGCGTGCATCAGTTCATGTCTTGTGAAGAAGTGAATACTGAAGGAGGGTGATCAAAATAAATATTTGTACATTCATCTAGAAAATGATTGGCTAACGGTCATAACAAGCAATCTTTTCTGACAGACAATGGCTTCTCAACACCACCGATGTCACCAGCCAAGTAGTTTTTCTATCCCAATGAGTTCCACCACTTCTTGTAGAGAGCTTTGTGATTTTATTAAACCTTTTGAAAAAGTGTGCTGTACCTTTTACTTTCCTACTGAGAGTAAACCTAAGGCCTTCACCCATGATGCTCACTCTGAATTCTTTAAATTTTAACTTTTATTTTAATGTAGGGTATATTAAAGGAGTTAGATGCCTGGCCTTGGCTTAAATCTGTGAACCTCCTAAGAGTGGAAAGGAAAAACATGCAACATCGTGCCTGGCCAATTTTCAATAGTTATAGATTCACAAAAAGTTTCAAAGTAATTATGAAGAGGCCCCTAGGACCCTACCCCAAGTTTACTTTAATAGAAATATTGTCTATAGCTACAGTATAATACCAAAATCTGAAAATTAGCACTAGAGTGATCTCTAGTTTTTATTTAAATCTCAAAAGTAACTCATACACTCAATTACACGTGTACACAGGTGATCTATGCAATTCTATCACCAGCATAGATTTGTGTAACCAACACCGCAATTGGGACACAAAATATTTCATCACTGAAAGATCTCATCATACTTCTTGTTCTTTATCATATCTATTAGTAGTATTTTAGGATTAGTTTTATTTCATTTTTTCCTTATTGCTTTATGATTGCATCTGGTTTGTTGCATGCAGCAATAGTTCATTTCTATTGGTCATTCATAATATATGTATTACAGATGTACAAAAATTTCCTTGACAATTCATACTTTCATAGATATGTTGATTGTTTCAAGTTTGGGTATATAAATAACAAAACTGTTATAAATATTATATATAATTTTATTCTGAGATAAATGCCAAAACCTCTTATTCTGTTATTCCTAGATCAAATGATATGTGGCCAGTTTCATAAGGAACTGTTAAAACTGTTTTCCATAATGGCCCTACCATTTATATTCCCACTGATAAAGAATGGGCATTATCAACTTTCTTGCATCTCCACCAACATTTGATGATCACTGCTTTAAAATTTTTCATAGGCATTTTAGCATTTGAAAAGCTTTTTATTTTTATTTTATTTTATTTTATTTTTGCAGAACCAGGGATTGAACTCAGGCCCTTGTGCTTGCCAGGGAAACACTTATTCTATTGAGCCATCTCCCCAGCCCTGAAAAGCTTTTTGAAATGAAATAAATATATAAAGCTGTCTACATGAATAATAAATTGGACATTTTTACGTATCATAAGAGAAAAATATGTCTATTGTTTGACTACACTTGTATAAATACAAATAGTGAAATGGGATATAACTTAGATAAGGGAAAATTGTTAAACTAAATATAATTTCCAATCAGAGCTCTATTATTTACTGATTGTGTAACTTTTGGTATGTCATATTAACCTCCAACACTTATTTTCTTAGTCTTTTGACCTTATTTTCTTTACATTTTTCATGGTACATAGGGGATGGGTATTTAACAAAATAATACTGTTGAATTACTTATAAACAGTAAAGGTCCAGAGGCATAAAATATTAGATAGGTATAGTTTACAGGAAACATGGATTCATAATTGTTGATAGTAAAAATGATACTGTTGGTTCTATACGAATGCAAAATTTTAAATTTGGTATGCTATGTGTGACAAGACACATTTTGGGTATAGATGAGTGCAAATAAGAAGAAATACATGTTTTCATAATAGAAGTGCCAGAGGAAAAACATCAAGAAATTCTATGAGAAGCATTCTAGTATTACTGGTAAGCTTCAAATAGACTCAAAATCAACAGGAAATTTCAATTATGTTCAATATTTTTATGTGTGTATATGAATCACATGATACCAATGAGAACACCAACAATTTTGGAAGCAAATAATCTAACATATAGATTTATTTTCCCTCATTGATTAAAAATAAATGGAAAATGATTTTTAATTTGTGCAACTTCCACATAGTGGGTTATTCCCACGATTGTTAAGAAGTCATCCAGAAAATTGCAAATGCTACTGCAAAAGCAGCATCAGCTTAATTCGCATTGCTGAGCCAGGCGACTCATAGCCAATAGGAAAAACAGGTGTTTATTATGATAGCATTACTCTATAATAACCACATAAGCATTCTGAAATAAAATATTTTGTTAATACTAAATATTTCCAATGATTATGATATAATGGCCAATTAAAGGGAATTTGTTTGGCTTATATTTCTGGGTAACATGGGTAACTTCAGCAATTATTTTCATTATAAAAATGTTGATTAGTTCCATGTATTAATGCCTTCATATTGTCTTAGAATATGTAAAATGCAATAGTACATAAAATGTTACACCAATTCCATTCTATTAATTGTTCCTATAAACTTTTACCTAGAGTGTTGCTGCAGAACATTTTTATTGAGCCTATTTTCTGCTGAGTACAGAGTGAATAGAATTGTGTGTTCATTGGGATATTCCTTTCTAACTTAGTTTAAGGTGGTGTCACATTAGGACTTACACTAAGTAAATGAAGAGTTTCATATGTTAAAAGCAATGTTGATGCGCTAATTTTTTAAACTGATGTATCTGAAATTTCTTCTCCCGTCCAATTATAAGACGACATGTATGAAAATAGTATTATGCAAACTTCATTTTTATTATTCACATTTATAAACTTTGTAAGATTAACTATTGGTCAAACTTTTTAATATATTTATTGAGCCAGTCAAATGGCTCAGCGGATTAAAGCACCTTGCAGACTCAGGGGCCAGAAGTTTGATCCCTGGTCTTACCGTGCTGGCCAGGCACCCGGGGCATGCTGAGATGGCAATTGGGTTTGGGCATGGTGGCATGCGCCTATAATCCCAGCTCTTGGGTGGCTGTAAGCAGACAAATTGCTATGAGTTCAATCTAGTAGTGAGACCATAAACACCCTGTAGACCCTTCTCTAAAAATAATATATATATATATATATAGGGGACTTGCCCCTTAGCTCAGTTCTTTAAGTGGCTGCTTCAACAAAGCAGTCAGGGGGCTGGAGAGATGGCTCAGTGGTCTAAAGCACCTACTTAGAACAAGCTT
>NW_004524596.1:3566791-3577131 GCF_000260255.1 Octodon degus | reverse complement strand
AAAAAACACAAAGCAGTCAGGCTCATGTTGCTGTGGTTCCCCACAACTGAAGCCAGCCAAACCTGCCCTGAAGGATTTGGAGGAAAAAAATATAGATAGATACATAGATAGATAGATAGATTAATAGATACATATTAATCAAGATTTTCTATCTCATGTTTCCACACCTTACGCTATTTTTTCTTTTTTGGTATCTGATTCTTGATTGATATTAAATTCTCCTGTCTCTTCTTCACACGTGTACACTTTTAAATCCCCCCTCCCTTTTTTTTTGTATTTAGTAAGGGTCTACAGAGTTTCTCTACATAGATTGGACTCATAGTGATCCTCCTGTTTTTCAGCCTCCCAAGTGCCACCATACCCAGTCTCCATAGCCTTCTCAGTGCACCCCGGGTTAGAGGCTGGCACTGCAGGCTGGGGAATCAAATCTCCGGCCCCTACCTGCCTAAGCAGGCAATTTAATCCAGTGAGCTATTTGGCTGGTCCAAATCCCCATATTTTAATGAAGAAGTTTGTCAAGAGGACGGTTGCTTTCTTTTCTCAATGTCATCATGTGGCTTTTAGAATAATTAACTCTCATTGTTTCCAAGAGAAAAAAATTGATGGTTATATATGTACTATATGCTTACAAGCACAAATCACAATACTATTAAATAAATCATGCATATGTATATATGTGTGTATAAATATCTTCATTTTTATCTACATTTTTTAATATTTTTCAATATTTTATTTTATTTATTTATTTTTTTATTTTGTGTGTGTGCGTGTGTGTGTGTGTGTGTGCGTGCGCGGCCAGCTCAGCCCACCAGGGGGCAGGGCGGGCTGGCATGTGGTGCTGGGGGATTGAACCCTGGTCCCTGTGATTTGCTAAGCTTCTTCTAAGTAGGTGCTTTAGACCACTGAGCCATCTCACCACCCCAATATTTTATTTATTTGTTTATTTTACTTAAGTGTTTAGGCCATGGTCTAAAGGGTTTCACTACATAGACTGGACTCATAGTGATTTTTCTGTCTTCACCTTCCCAAGCACTGGGATTACAGGTGCACACCACCACACACAGTCTCAATATTTTAAAATAATTATAGAATAAAGTCTCTTAACATATAGCTCTTATTCTCATTTTTATGGAAAATTCTTAGAAGAATAAAAATTGAGAATCATAACCATCTTTCATCCTCGCTCCCTCCCTCCCTCCCTGCCTGCCTGCCTGCCTGCCTGCCTGCCTGCCTGCCTTCCTTCCTTCCTTCCTTCCTTCCTTCCTTCCTTCCTTCCTTCCTTCCTTCCCTCTCTCTCTCTCTCTCTCTCTCTCTCTCTCTCTCTCTCTCTCTCTCTCTTTCTTTCTTTCTTTTCCTTTTTGGTACCAGGATCAAAGTCAGGACCTTGCTCTTGTCAGGCAGGCACTTAGGCCACCGAACTATCTCGCCAGTCACGCAACCATCTTATAAAGAACTTTTCAGAAATTGCAGAAATTCATAGTTTAAAACATTGATATAGCTCAGTAGGATAAGCGCCTGCCCAGCAAGTGCAATGTCTGGAATTTTATCCCCAGTACTAGACAAAACAAAACAAACAAAAAAATCATACAGAACAAAGCAAAAAGAAAAAAAGAAAAATGCAGACATGCATTAGCAAATAAGTTAACTCATTATTCTTCCAAATTTGCCAATCTGGGACATTATAGTTTTTATTAAATATACCACTGGGATAATAAGGCCATTGATTTCAACATTCACTTGTTCAATATTTTGAGATTAAAAAGTTCTTTACATATTATTGACCATTCAACATTTATTATTCTGTGCACATTATAGTGTGGCACAAATAAAAAAATCAGTAATATAATCCACATCACAAAACCTTGAGAAAATATTGAATTCTTTCACTACAAAGAAATGAAAAATTCTGGTAGTCATAGAAATGCTTAATTTGACTAAAATGTATTAAAGAACTATATGATGTCTTAGTGATTTTTCTTTCATTGATGAGACAAAATATTCGACATCTAAAATTATGGAAGGGAAGGCTTATGAGCTCACAGATTGTGGAGATTTCAGTCCATAATCAGCTGGATCCAAGGAAGAGTGGCACATGACAGAAGGACAATACTGCAAGGCAACAGAAGATAATAACTTCAGCAAGAATGAGGGGCCTTGGCAAGCCTCACTTCTCTCTTATTCTGTAAACAGGCCAACCCTCAGGAAGGGTGTAGCACTCACACCATCTTGATGCCCTCCTCTTGTAAGGATGTTTACGATGTGTGGAACCTGGTCCCCTGCTAAGGCAGTTCATTAAATTTTTCAAGTTTACACAATGCACCAACCATTACAATACACATCTTATCAGCTGGCAAACAGACATTTCTTGGATCAACTTTCTAGATGCATAGACATGCTTATTCATATCCTTTTAAAACTTGCTATGGTTTGTGTCTAGTTATCTCCCCAGAGCCTCATGCAGTCAATGGGTCAAGCTTCCAGAGCCAATTCTGAGATTATGGGTGTGTGTGTGTGATACACCCACCCTGGGGTGGGATCTGCATATAATATAAGGAAGGAAAAGAGGATTTCTAACTGCTGAAGTTGCTGCTCCTCTCTGCTTTTTGCTGCTTTCCACAATCATGAGCTTCTGCCCTTTGTTGTGTGCCATTCTGCCTTGGAGCCAGCCAAGTATGGTCTGAAACTTCCATTAACTGTGAGCCAAATAACTCTTTCTTTCCTTAATTTTGGGTGTCAGGTATTTTGTCCCAGTGATGGCAGCAAAGTAACCAAGACAAAAGTTGAACACCATAGCACAGGTTTAACAATCTTTAAGAACCAGTATTCAGACCATCAACATTATATTACATTAGAATCATGACATTCTACTCCTGGATTTCTGAAGACTTATGCACATCCATTTATGCAAAGGACATTTAGTATATCTGCAAGAGTTTCAGAAGTCCTAACAGTTTCAACATCACTGAAAAGTCCCAAGTCTCTAGTCTCCAAGATCTAAGCAAGCTCTTGCCTGCAAGCCCCTGAACAAATGAAAAGTTAAAACCTACCAACATTCAATGTAAAGGTAAACATTTTAATTCCAAAAGTTTCAGATGGGGAATACAAAGTACTAGGACAAAAACAAGTCCAAAATTCATCAGGCAAACAAAGTCCTGTAGTTCCAACTGCACCATCTGAAACGATCTGTAGCAAATTGTGAGCTCCAAGGGACTTGTTTTGTTCTAACACTATGGCTCTTCCGCTGATTGTAGCTCACATGGATTTTTTTCCTTGGGCTGGCTTTGCTCCCTCCTTGTTGGTTTCCTTAGATGATCCAGGTTTCTGGATTTTCCAAACTTCTGGTGTCTGTACTTCACTTTTGGTGTCACACACTTTCCTCTCAGGGGCACACCCTCTGGCCTCCCAGGCCTTCTGAAATGGAGGTGTGAGTCTTCTTTAGCCCATATCTCTTGCTTTCTGCATGCAACTAAAACCAGTGCCATGTGGATGATGCCAGGATCGGCTGCCATGTAGAGAAGTAACCAGGCTTCTCTCTCGGTTGTAGGAGTTGGGTGCCTGGATTGGTAAATGCTGTGGATCCAATTTTGAGGGTCAAATTTTCTATGCTTCTGCCATTCTGAAAGATGGTGTGATTGCCACTATTGTGTAATATATTATTCTGTGGCTTTCTTTCCAAAGTAGTATTTCACTTTTTTGAGTTTTGGAGCTGAAAAATTGGGGATTTGTTGCTTCTTATAACACCATCAGGACATCTGTTATACTTTCCTGTTCCTTCTCAACAACTGAGATCTCCTAAATTCTATCTTTTTAATCCAAAGTTTTATTAAAGCTTCCCTTCTGGCCAAACTCATACTATTTATTTATTTATTTATTTATTTATTTATTTATTTATTTATTTTTGCAGTAATGGGGATTGAACTCAGGACCCTGCACTTGCCAGGCAAGCGCTTATTCTACTGAGCTATATCTCCCTGGGCTATCAAACTCATACTTTAAATCATTTATTGTCCCTTTTCTTTTGATTCTCAGCATATATCTGGCTTAAATCCCTGAATAATAGCCCTATCACAGCCTGAACATTCACCTGCCTTGAAATTTCATCTACCAGATTAATTAGTCAATTACCCTTAATCTCAATTTCAGGCAAAGTCTCTATACAGGAACAAAATGCAATCAAACTTTCTTCCAACCAATATCACACATCACCTTGAGTCCCATAACCATTGCAGTTCTTCTTCCCAATGGAAATGTCCTGAGGCTGGTCTTCACCAGCAGGATTTCTATCAGTCATCTGGTTTTTGAGCTCTAACAAGAATCTCTCATACAGAACAGCCAAAAGCATTCTAGCTCTTCTCTTTGAGGTGACATTTCCAAACTTTTCCAATCTCTTCCCACAAGTGATTTGCAAAAGCTCTTGAACCACATGGTCAGGTAGTCACAGCAATGGCCCCACTCTCTGTACCAAATTGTTTCTTAGTTATGTTTCTCTCATTGCTAAGGCAAAATACCTGACACCACAAATTAGTAAGGAAAGGTTTATTTAGCTCAGTTTGTGGAGATTTTAGTCCATAATCAGCTGGCTCTGAGGTAAGGTGGCGTGGCATAGTAGTAGCATTTCAAGGCAGCAGAAGACAGCAAAAGCAACAAGAGATAAGTGGGGTACAAGCCTCTTCTACTCCCTTATATTATAATAGGATACTATCATGTTATTATTATCCTTTCATTACTATAAAATGGTCAGCCCAACAATCTCCCAAACAAATGTATGGCAGAGGCTTAATAAAAGAGTTAAACAGTATGATTTTAGGCCGCCAGGATGTTCAAAACCCTTTTACAGAATTTGATACTCTTTGGGGCCAAAACCAAGTTCTTCTTTGGGTGGTCTGATTTATTTTGGTATCAAACAAAGGAGAGAAATACTGAAGAGTTCAATCCCTGGTGCCACGAAAAATAAAAAGATCCTAGTAATTATTTTAGATACAGACCCTCTAAACATCATCAGGCTGGCCAAATAGCTCAGTGGATTAAAGCTCCTGCAAGCAGACACAGGGATTTGGGGTTTGATCGTCAGGCCTGCCCTGCTGGCCCTATCCCGGGGGCACACTGAGCCAGCAATTGAGACTGGGCATGATGGCATGCGTCTGTAATCCCAGCTCTTGGGAGATTATAAACAGATGAATCACTATGAGTCCAATCTAGTAGTGATATCCTACACACCCTATAGACCTTTCCCCAAAACATAAAAAAATTAAAAAATCAACATCACCAATCTACACAGTTATAGTGCATTACGCTCTATGCTAGAATATATGCTGCATAACTCACTCATTATGATGCAGAGGGAACATGGATTAAATATGATAAATTATGCATTAATCAAACTAATATAAGAAAACAAAATTGTTTTATAATTCTAGACTATAAGTTTGTACCCTGCCTCCTAATGTTTGGATGAACATATGATATTTCTATTCTTTAGTGAGTTGTATCAGGAAATGAGTGAATGAAACAAACCATCCAGTAAAGATGTGAAACAAGAGAATTTGAAATATTACTCAAAGGGCCAACCACACAACTCAGGGGATAAAAGTGCCTGCTTAGGCAGATGCAGGGACCAGAGTTCCATCCCTGGCATGCTGTGCTGGCCCCGACCCCAGCGTACACCGAGATGGCGATTGACACTGGGCATGGTGCTGTGAGCCTGTAATCCCAGTGCCTGGAAGGCTGAAAAACAGGAGGATCACTATGAGTCTGATCTGTATAGTGAGACCATGTAAGCTCTGTACTAAATATATAAGAAAAGAAATATTACACAAATTTTCTCTTTCCTAAACTTTTATCTATCTTCTGCCACAGAATCTAAATTTCCCTTCAAATTCAGATAAGTTAGCTATCTAAACAAGGGCAGATTTCATCTAAAGCTGCTGGATAATTCTATAATCAAGAAATGGCTAAAATGGCATGCACTACTCTACAGAGCAAAATGTAGCTGCAAATTGTATATAGCTACTCTATCTTGTGAAGTAGCAAAGATATCTATGAAATAGGTGTTAAATCTGCAAATTACAGCCCTTAACATATCTTTCAAGAAAGTATGGAATGGAAAACAGAATATCACATCTAGACTAGGCATTTCTGATTGTCATTCAGGATTTAGGCTGTGACTCCACTGAATCCTCAAAACTGTTTAGGAGGATTAAATCAAGAGGATTTAGCTTTAGAAAACAGATTGGAATGGAAAAACGATGTTTCCAAGTTTACTTCTAATCCTATACAAAGAAATTCTGAAAAAGAATTAGTAAAACACATTAGAGCTAGCAAGAACTTGTGGAGACTTTACCCAGATGGGTGATAGTAGTGGTTTCTGGACATCCTCAGCTGGTACTGTACCTGAAAGAAACTGTCACAGCCCATCTCATGATTCTGCATGATGATAAGAATTCAGATTTGTTTTTCCAGTTTGAATGCTTACAGAATCAATCTAGAGTTTGGTTGGTTAAGCTTCCACAGAGCTGTGTTACTATGGACATTTCTGGGTGGATGGGTAGAAGATTAGGTTTCAGAGGGTTCACTTCACAATTGGCTAACTTCATGGCCAAAAGGACATGGTGGAGGACATGACAGAGGAAAGCTGCTCACCCATGGTAGCCAATAAGTAGAAAGAGAAGAGAGGAGTCATGGCAAAGAACAACAGCCTTTCAAGTCATGTGCCCAAGGACCCGCTTCTTCCAACCAAGTCCACCTTCTAACAGCACTTTCAGCTATAAACTCATGAGTGGATTGATTGTCCATGATGTAATCATCTCCCAAAAGCCCCACCCTAAACACATGTAACTTTGGGGTGATATTTTTTATGTAAACCATAACAACACCCGTATGTGGCTTGGAGAAAATATTACCTTACTATATTTTAAGTTGGATGGAAAATAAACTTAAAAAACAATAAAAATTCAATCAACCAAAGTTATTACCTACTCTCATTGTACAGTAAAACTTTGTAAGAGTAATTTAAATCAGAGAAGCTGGAAAGCCTACAGTCCACTAAAATATAACCAAATATGAGTGTTAGAAGAAACAAGATCTCAGAATAATTCTATTTTAGGGAAGGGTCTACAGGGTGTCCAGGGTCATATGAGACCCTATGTTTTCATTTTGAACAGGTATCAGTTATGTTAAACTTAATGGATTGTGATAAGCACATTCCTATCTCAATGGCTATAAGTATCCTCATTTTTCCTAAGAATGGTTTTATGTACAGAGGTGTAAATATCTCCAATGTTATCACTACAAGTACATTTTTATATATAATATGATCACTCTTTTATTGCATTTTTGGTGTGTGTAGAATAATTTCTTTTACTACATAGTCTATCTGTTTTCTACATAACTCCTCTAGTAAATCAGTAATATGGTTTTATTTTTTCATTGTAGGCTTAAGATCCTTATTGATTACTTCTGGAAAAAAAAGAATCTACAAATTGCATTAGCTGAAAAGATCAATGGACCATTACACCAGCATTTTATAAAGACTTAGACTAGATGCTTCAGTGCAAGGCCAGAAAAAAATTACCTTTCATAAAGCACCTGTCCAATTGTTCAACATTACACTACAGGGGAAAATCTTTCCTAACTCCAGCTGGTTATCATTTTATGCTTTGAAACACAAGGATTGATGGCCCTTGTAATTTTAGCCTGCCTTGTAAAACTGCACATAGTTTATTATTTATATTCACATAAATGCCCATTCTATTGTTTTACTCTTCCTAAGATATTGGACCTCATAATTTTCAAGAGGAACAGACTTCAAAAAATTCTGTAAAAATGATTAGTGAGGAAAACAAAATTTGGAAATTAACTGAAGCTAAAATATGTACAAATAAGATGAGTCCACCCGACATTAGTGCATTTTAGATCATCTTACCCCATATTATAGATTTACACAGTGGGATGTATAGAAAGAAACTATGGAAATACTTTCCCTTAGTAATATCTTTTTTCTCCACTGCACTTTTGTTCAGACAATGTGACCTGGTTCTTTTGTCTGATCCCTTCGCTACCTTGTATTTATATCTTTACCACCTTTCAAACTAATAATAGAGATATAATTTAATAGTTACAGTCTTGGAATTGAAAATCTAGCATTTGTTCCAGGGCAGCATCACAGTGTTAGGAGGAATCATTGTCCTCTAGTGAGCTTCATCAGTTTGCCAGGTCTTGGCACCTGCATCATCTGTTCACACTGACCCCTTTGTCCTACCTAGATCCTCAAGAGATTTTTCCTGGTATAATTTTAGAATGGAATTAATAATGGCAAGTGGATTTGAGTCATGCATCTAACTCTCCCATTCCTCTTCAGTCCCATCTTTTTCGGTACTTAATATAGTTCAAAATTGACTTCAACTCACATGATATCTTCAACTCACATGATATCTACTTTAGGTAATTTTATTGAAATCTTACTATTTTTATTGCTATTCATCTTTGCCCTTTTTATGATGCAAGTACTCAAGTTCACAGACCCTAGAAAGATTCCTGCTTCAAGAGAGAATTAGTCAAGTGAAGATACTTTGTTTCTACAACAATGCAGTTATGATCAGAGAAATCACATTTCTTCCTGCTAGTCATTACCATGGACTCCTTCAGTACAAGCCAAAAGATGGAAATCATTCCAAGAATTAATGTAAATGTATTATTTTCTCAAGGGAATTCTTGTAGTTTTTCTGCCATTTTTTCTCTCCAATTCCATATTTTCACCTTCAAGCAGCATGCTGAAGAGTTCCAAAAAAGTTTTGAGAACAACATTGTCTGTGAGATGTTCCTCATTTGTTATACTAAAGATTGAATTAGATGGACTCTGAGAACTTGTATATTCTTCACTTTATATGATGCTCTACTTCAGTGAAATGCATAGCACTAAGATTTGCGAACTAAATATCCATCTTTATATCAATAAGTAAATATAAGCAGCATATATTGAAGTACTCATGCTAGATTTTACACAGGCTTATACTAGATTTTACACAGACCAATACACATGGTAAATTATGCAACAATTTTTTTTCCTATTTGCCCTTCAGAGAAGATATTTCATTGCTATTAATGGAGGATACTTCACAGCTGGAGTCAGGTAAACAATGGAAAGTAACCAGCCTTTCTAGAGAACTGTATAAAGAAATTTTTTTTTTTTTTACTGTTTTGTTTGATATAGTTTTTCCATTAGCTTCACTGATATATTTGGAAATCAGATATCTGAAAAGTAGAGGAGAACGAGAAAACCGGCTACTCTCATGAAAGGCATACTTTTATCAACATGATATATGTGATGGTTATTGCTTAAATGATCAGCCCATGATGAAGATTTCAATAATCTTTTCAGGTGTCATTTTTGCTACTCATCATTGGAGGAGGCTTAGCAACAACAATCTTTCAGTCTTTTGCAGAAAGCAGTGAAGAGATGTTCCAGTAACTTTAAGCAATAAGAAAAGAAAACTACTAGAACACACCCAAGTAGAAAAGAGAGGAAGTAATAAGCATTATATAGTTTGTCTTCTTATATATAGTTACCTTTTAAATAAAAAATTATATTACTAAATTTTAAATATGCTGCTCATAAGGAAATGCTATTAATTTGGGAAACACATATGTCTTAGTTATTTTTCTCTTGCTGCTGAATAAAAATACTTGGCATTCAAACTTAAGGAAAGAAAGGTTTAATTAGCACAGCATTTGTGGGAGGTTTCAGGCCGTAATTACCTGGCTCCAAGGCAGTTGGGCATGGTATGGGGCCAACAGTCCAGGGCAGCAGAAGACAGCAAAAGCAGCAAGAGAGAGAGAGATAGAAAAAAAAAACGTGGGGAACAAGCCTCTTTTTCTCCCTTATATTGTATGCACCCCAACTGCCCAGAGGTGGGAGAGGTCCTTTACACGCCCACCATCTCCATGCCCTCTTTTTGCACAGGCATAAATTGATTAAAGGGCAAGACCCCCGGTCCCCCTTTGCTGAGGCACACAGCCTTCTAAAGTGCGTGGGTTAACTCAAAGAACATCCTGGAGCGGGAAGGGCCCTACACCCCAGGATGTGGGACTTCTGAGTTATTTAGTCAAGCTTCTGGATCTCTCAGTTGACCCAAAGTATCAAACATAACAGTTTTCAAAGGGTTTTTTTGGATTTGATCTTATATACAAAATAATTTTCTTAAAATTTTCTGGCTCAAATCACACATACCAAATTATTATTATTTTTTTTAAATGTATTTATTTATTTATTTATTTTTTTTTTTTTGTGTGTGTGTGTGTGTGTGTGTCCAGCTCAGCCCACCAGGGGGCGGGGCTGGCTGGCA
>NW_004524596.1:3541530-3566691 GCF_000260255.1 Octodon degus | reverse complement strand
GTGGTGCTGGGGGATTGAACCGTGGTCCCTGTGCTTTGCTAAGCTTGTTCTAAGTAGGTGCTTTAGACCACTGAGCCATCTCACCAGCCCCCATACCAAATTATTGTACATACTAGTTTTGAAGTAGTTTATGCTTGTGACATTCCATTTCGTAAACCAAAATACAGTGAAGATGAGAAGGACTGGAAAGTGGAGGAGGGCAGAAGAAAGGTAATTTTTAAATATGTATGTATAAAATAATTTTCTTTTTGTGAATCTAATTTTCATGTTTTGATATACAGTGCTGATGTATATCGTTTTTATGCAGTGATTTACAAAATTATGATTTCAAACTGTGCATAATGATAATTTAGGGGCTGGTTTAGAACATAATTTTACGGTTCATATTACACGAAATTATACCACCTAATTTAATGTAGGTCTCATTTGCACAATTTTTTTTTAAAAAATCACATTTTTTGAAAAACATGATCAAAACAACATCACTAGCAAAACTAGGAAATGAAAAACAAAAACAAGACCAAAACAAAAAAAACAGTATGAGGAAGAGAGTCAGACTGAAACATCAAGAAAGATGCGTCCACTGAAGGCGCATCTATAGACTGGAAATTCATGATGCCAAGAGATGTGGATTTTGAGAAGTCTGCTAGAGGCAAATCGAGTGGTGTAAAACAGATATGAAAAACATTTAGCAGTTTTCTCAACACAAGTGGCAAAGAAGATTTATAAGAAACAATCCTTTTGGCCAACTGAAACCCATATTTTTTCTGTTACATCTTGGGAATTTTTTCTCACTGTGATTGAAAGAGTACTGCCAAACATGAAAATCTTATACCCTGAGTGCAGAAGAAACTTACAGATACTTTTCAATTCTAAAGTTGTATATTTTGTTATATTCTTTTATTAAGCAAATTACAGCAACCCATTTGTCTGTTTCAGTACCATTTAATACTAGAAAATGTCTTTACTACTAATAATTACTAACCACCCAAGTTCAGATACAATTTGTACAAACAGTCATTATGCAATATTGAGGAAGAAGCAAGTTGCCCTGGTAAGTTCTCTCATTAATGCTATAAAAATTATGTAAAATAGTTTCAAGAGGCACTGATAGTATCAACTTTTGACTATTTCATAACAACTTATAATTATAAGTTGAAATTAGGCATAAAGCATGCATACTTTTCCTGGCTAACCACCCAATAGCTGGGGAGAGTTAACGTACTATAAAATCTTAGTTAATGTTATTTTTGAATGTAAATGAATTTTACCTTCTTTTGCCTGAGGAAGAGTGAGTTCTCAGGTAGTTCTGTTGCCATCAAGAATAACTAAAAGGCATAATGAGCAACTTTAATTTCTAATAGGATGCACAAGAATGACCAAAGTGCATGTGATTCAATGAAAGAATTTTTGGTTTGTGTGTACATGAATAATAAATGGTACTTTTTTTCCTCTTAGCTAGTATTAAGGTTTTTGCTGTTTTGCCAAAAAATACGCATAGCGGAGTAAGGTATTATCAGTACTTTTATCTATAGTACCTTGTAAATCCTGATGACAAGGCTTATAGTATATTGTTTATACTCCAAAAGAACCTGCTCTGTCAGTTCACCTTAGATATTGTGTATGTAACATTCATCTGCTTTTCAATTTCATAAGAGAAAATCTAGGAACTCTAATGAGTTATCTAAATCACTAAGAATATTTAGAATTTTTAATTATGATTAGGTTTTTAAGTGAAAAATGTATTCACTTTGACAAAATACCTGACACCTGCAAGTTGAAGAGCAGTGGTTTATTTCAGTGCATACTTGGTTGCCTCAAGGAGGAAATATCATGGTAGATTGATGTGACAAAAGTTGTACATTTCTTGGCATTACGGAAGCAGAAATCATTTTTAAAAAGCTAAAGATAAAGGGGCTAAGTACATATGTGGTTGCCGAATTCACATTCCCACGACCCACCTGTGCTCCACCTAGCCCACACCCACTCATAGTCCAGTTTAGCTATAAAATCAGTCAACAATGAGTTAATCCATTGATGTTCATTCTTTCACAATTCAGTGACCTCTCCAATATTTTCTTAAAACTCTCAAATTGCCAAACAAGGTTATCTGGCACAAATACATGGAGTTGAATTATTTAATGTATTTATGGTATTATGTAAACTTTTTGTTACTCAATATAGTATCTTCTTGTCATCATATATTTTAATTTTAATAGGTCATATGCTTTTTACATCAAATAACCAATCTTTCAAAAGGTAGGCTAGGACTAAATGAATAAATTATTATAAAATAATACTTTTTCTAAAAATTTGTGATGTTATGATTTTCCACTAAGTTGTATATCTTAAAGGATATTTAAATTAAAAATAGTCGCTAAAATCTATTACATTTCTACTATGCTATGTTTAACATATAGATATATAGTAACTTGTTTAACAAAAGTTATTATATCTATTAGTATATTGTTATTAATTTCAATTTTATAGGTATAAAAGTGGCTTGTAAAACACTAAATATTAGTGTCTCCTAAATTTAGGAGACTTTAGGTAAATTATACATTTGCAGCTAGTGGCATTTAAATTTCAACTAATATCCAAATGGTTCCAAATAGATGGTTTTGTTTGTTTGTTTGTTTGTTTGTTTGTTTTTCAGCCTTTTGTGTGTTTTATAAAGACTATCAATCTTAATGAATTCAGGCAATTATTACATAGCAAATATTCTCCAAACAAAATGTATAATAATTTTATAAATTCCAGGTTAAAATTAAACAAGTTGTTTTACTATATTTCTAGGGATATTTAAGAGTTTAATGAGCACTGAAAATTTCCTAGAGGAAAGTGAAGGAGAAACTCACCAAACTGATTAGAAAGCAAATTCCCATTTTGAGGAGGACAATTTTCTATGAGATATAATTTTGTATATGTTCTCTTCTAATGGGTTACCAGGATATATCATTTACTGGTTATGTCAATTTGAAGCAACCATAAATATTAAATACAAATATTTATCAATAGGTCAACTGATGAAGTGATTATGAGAAATTTATTTATTTATCTTTGCTTCCAACTGAGTTGTCTTTTGATTCTTTTGGTAATCTCTTCCAGAGTTAACTACTTCCATTGTAGGTAATGAAATATGTAAAGCTCCACTTCCAGTGTTGGCACGTAGTCTGTTTCCCTTCTCTGCAACTCAGAATTAAAACTTTGATTCTTGTCTTATATTCCAGTTTCAGAAGTAGTTCCACTGCAGGAGTTATTTGCAGACAGTCTTATGCTTTTTAGCAGTGGTCTCTGACCAGGTTCTATCTTCTCCATGAACACTATCAATGGACTTAGTTTAGATATGTATTAAACTAAGAGGCATTCTCTCAAATGAGTTCAAATGTACTTTATTTTTAGACAACCTATATGATGTGTTTTTTTCCCTAAAAAAACAATGCCTCCACTCCAAAGAAATCACAGTCAAAATAAACAAAGTGTTCAAGATGACGTCCCATTTGTGTAAAATCCTGGTGTTGTGTAGATGACAAGCAGCAGCCAGTTATGACAAGTGATAGATCCAAGGTTACCATCGAATCCATTAACGTTTTTCCATTTCTAAGCCATCCTTAAAGAAAATCATAAATGGGTCACGCCATCCTCACGGTAGTCCAGGAGAGCAACCATGCCATCTGGATTCATGTTTGCACCAATAAAGAACTGATAGTTTTTGAAATTAGGAAGGATGTGCTTGATTTGCTCTGCAGCCCCCGTCATAAATGCTTTTACTCTTTCTGGTCTTTGTTCTTCAACTTTGCCTTTGATTGACTTCATATAATCTTTGATGTACTTCTTGTAGGCCTCTCTTGTGAAGCTGGTTTCCTGTAAGTGATGGTTCATTACAATATGTACAACAGTGACTACTGTGCTTTTGGTGCCTTCGCCCTCTGGGCCTTCAGCGGAGGCATTGCCACCGATGAGCAAGTCGTCAGTGGCACCCTCTCTTCTACTGACCATCTTGCCCTCCATCTCCAGGCACAGCCCATCCGCGATCTCCCACATCTTGTAAATGTCAGAGAACATGTCATTGCGGCTGATGAAGTCCCTGTATATAATCATGATGGTGACTGAGGGAGGTCGCGGCCACACAAGTTTAGCAGGAGCTGGGAGCTGAGAAATTTAAATAAAAGGACATTTTTGGTTTCTTGGAAAGTGTTTTCTTCATTCCCCAAAAATGGGCTCCTGTATCTTCTGTAACTAAGACCATAAATTGCTGACCTGCAAACTCCACCCTCCCTTCATTATCATGATGTTTTCAGATTTTCACCTGAGAGGACTCCAGCATACTCTTTGCTAATGCAGATGTGTATTGTCAACCAGACTTAAATCTGCCATGCACAGTTAATAGAATGCTTAGTTGATTTTTTTTTATGCTGCAAACAAAATGTTTATGTTATCCCAGAATTAATATGTACATAATCCCCCAAGTGGAGGTACTTAGTGTAAGGGTCATAAGTAGAGGCTTCATGACTAGAATCAAAGTCTTTACACAAGAGGCCATAGAGAACTACATTTCTCTTTGTGCCATGTAGACAGCATAAAGACTGCTCTGTGCCTTAGGAATGAGCTTGTTTCACTAAGATTTGGACTTTAAATTTGTAAGAAACTTGACACTGGATTTTCAAACCTCCAGAATTATGAATCCTTAAGGTCTGTTGTTTATCAGTCACCCTACTAACATAACACAACAGCTTGCCCAGACAAAAATAGCTTGGTAAGTCATGCTAAATAAAGAAATGAAAAGTAAACTGTAATGGTTAATGTTGATTGTCATCTCGACTGGTTTGAGAGATGCATAAGAGATTCACAAAGTCCCCTGCTGGGTGTGTCGGTGTAGCTCATGTGATGTGACTGGAGACAAAATCTGGTTTGGCTCCCCAGGCCTTCCTTTAGCTCTTCCACTCTGTGCTTCCCATCACCCTCAGGTTAACATTTGCTCTGCCATGTCTTTCTGCCAAGACACTTCTGTGGGAACAACCGCCCATGGATATAAACCTTTGTATCTGCCAATTGAAATGAGGCTATTCTGTTTCAAGTTGTGTATGACAGATATTTTTATCTCTGCAATGAAAAATTATGCATAAAATATTATAAAAATATAGAAATATAAAACTATATACAAATCTATAAAACTATATACAATAAATGTATAGTATATAAATATGATAAATATGTTATGTAAGTATATATCAATTTTGGCTGGAAACGGATGGGAATTTATGGGAAGTGGAGCTGGAAACTGCAAAATTCAAGTGGTTTGCCTGCAAGAATTTGACATTTCATGCCACACACAAGAATGGATATAACGTGGAACAGGTGTTTTACATCAAGTGTTGATGTGTTAAGCTTTGGATCCCTGCAGAGTGTGAAGAAAAAAAAGAAAAAAAGAAAAGACATTTTAAAGGGATAGAATAAACAATTACATATTTGTGCATGGAGGTTTAGAAATCTAACCATATACTAATTGTACAAATGTTAAAATTGACTTTGACTTTTATTATCTTGTAGTCTTTATTATCTGTGTTCAAAATGGTTTTCCTCTAAATATAACAGTACATTATATATTTTCTTACTATATCACATTTGTTTAAGGCTGTGTGCCAAGTGCCCCCTATACAAATAAAGGAATGTATTAGAGTGGGGGGAAAAAGAAATGTTCTCTACTGAATTATAGAAATTTCTAAAGAGAAATAATTAATTTTACAGTTACTAGTTTTTCTTAACGGTGCAGCACAAACTAAATACAGTAGAACTTTTGTTTGTAAGAATAGTTCATTCAAGATTCATGCTTGAAACCCAAAGCACTTACATATCAAATTGAATTTTCATGTAAGAAATAATGGGAACTCAGATGATACACTGCACAAACCAAAATATTCATATAAAATAATTACATACTGTAATATAACATAAACATAAAGCTAATTTAGAAATCTAGAGAAAAATAAAATAACCTGAACTTCTCTTTGCAAAATCATTCATGGCTGGTATAAGTGAGATTAGAGAGGAGGATATTGTGTTGAAAAAATTTGACTACAAACAACTGAATCATTGCTATCTATTGGCTCAGTGGAATCATTTTATTTTCTTGCAGATATAGTCAGAAACCTATCCAATGGCCCTTGCTTTGCCTCCTTTTGAGAACTTAAATTTTAAAAAAATGTGTCAAAAATTGTACATCTGAGATGAATATATACTTCACAAATGAAGAAATACAAATTGCAAATACAAAAGAAATGTTCAACAACATTGGTCATTTAGGAGATGTGAATTAAAACAACACTGAGATCCCATCTATCCCAGAAAGAATGGCTATCATCAGTAACTAAGCAAGAAATGCTAGAGGGGCTGTGGGAAGAAAGGAACCCTTTTATGCTGTTAGGAGTGCAGGTTGGTACAACTATTGAAATCTGCATGGAGATCCCTCAGAAAGCTAGGATTAGAAGTTCCATTCAACTCAGCTATTCCCCTCCTAGGTATTTTTCAAATGAACTGAAAACATCATGCCACAGTGATTTATGTGCACCCTTGTTTATAACAGTGCAATTTGTTTAGCTAAATCTTGGAAACAACCCAAATGCTCATCAATTGAGGAACGCACAAAAAAGATGTGGTACTTTTGCACAATGGAGTATTGCTTAGCTATGAGAAAAGATAAATTCAAGGCTTTTATTGGTAAAGGATGCAACTAGAGACCATATTGATAAGTGAAATAAATCAGACTCATGTGTGCAAACATTGTATTGCCTCACTTGAGTAAGAACCTGAAACAGCAAATAAAATCTGAAAGGTACAATAGGTAGTATGAAAGGGAAAGAATATGTTCAAAGGTAAGAAAAACTTGGGAGGAAAAGGACAAAGGAAAGAAGGGAAAAAAGATATATATATTTGAGAATTTGAATAATTGTACTGCTGATTTCTGCTTGCCTATTGAAAGAAAGACTTAATGCTTAATTTTTACTCCTTTTTAATTTCTTAAAACTTTTAAAACCAATTTTGCATGCTTTTATATGTAATCTAAACAAGTAATTTGAAAATAACATTATGCACTACAATAAGCATTATTGAATTACTCTAATTTTTATTGAAATTCTGTATTCCTTCTAATGTTTAATGTTTTATACCATTTTGTATTCCTTTTAAAAAATAAAAAAATCAACTGACACATTAGTGTGTATATTTACCATGTACTGAATATACTTATATGACTGAATCTTGATAATTATCACATTTTATTGCCTCTCATAATAATCATTTTTCTGTAGTGAGGACATTTGATTTCCAATTTTCAACCCTTTTAGGAATAAAATATATCATTAACAATGGTAACCATATTATACAATAGATGCCATGAACTCATTCCTCCTCCCTACAAAAATGTTTAATTTTAATTATAATTTTATTTTTTATTCTTTTTATGAACTTGGTACAGATCTCATTATGCAGCTCTGACTCATAGTGATCCTCCTGTTTTCAGCCTTCTCACAGCTGGGTTTACAGGCATATTCCCCCACACCCAGTCTCCTGGTCAGCTCAGCACACCCGGAGGTGTGGCTGGCATGCTATGTGGTGCCAGGGATCAAACTCTGGTCCCTGCACTTGCCTAAGCAGGCATTTAGTCCACTCAGCTATCTCACAGGCACTATTTTTTGTACTTTGGATATATAGTCCCAATACGTTGTTCAGAGTTGTAGTAATCCTCCTGTCTCAGCCTCCTCAGTGCTGGGATTACAGACATGTGCCACCATACCCAGTTGCTAGGTTTGCATGGTGTGCTCAGGGTTCTGGGCTGGCAGGGCGTGTAGTATCTGTGATTGAATTCTGGTCCTTGTGCTCATCAAACAGGCACTTAGGCCTCTCAACTATCTCCCTTCCCCTTTAATGTCTAATATCTTTTGACTAAACTCTCGTCTACAACCCCGGTCACCTCATCTTCTAGTGAAGACCATTTTCTTCTCTGTCATCTGTTTTGAGATCAACATTTTTCCAGTTCTAAATATGAGCAACATTGGATGTCTGTCTTCCTGTGAATAGCTTATTTCACTTAACAACAAAATGGCCCCTCTGTTCCCTCACGTTGTTATAAGTGAAAAGATTTCATTTTTATTTAATGCTGAAGAGCATTCTATTGTGTATATTTGCCATATTGTCTTTATCAATTCTCTCACAGGTGGACACTTAGATTAATTTCATATCTTGGCTGTTGTGAATAATGGTGCAATAAAAATGGTAATGTAGCAGTCTCTTTAACACAGAGATTTCATATCCTTTTGATCTATGCCCAGTAGTGAGGCTGAAGAATCCAGAATAGGTTTTATTTATTTATTTATTTATTTATTTATTTATTTATTTTTGGTTTGTTTAGAATCTTCCATGTTCTTTCCCTAATGGTCATATTTATATTCACATGCAGAATATGAGAGTTTTTTTTCTCCATGGTTTCATTTATATTTTGGTTACAGCCATTCTTACAAACTTGAGGTAAAATCTCAAGATGCTTTTAATTTGCTTTTTTCGAGAGAAATGATGTTCATTTTTTTTTGCATATATTTGTTAGTATCTGCAATTGTTTATTTATAAATGTCTATACTAGTCTTTGCATTTTATTTGCATTTTGCTTTATTGCTCTTGAGTTATTTGAATTCTTTAAATATATTAAAAATAGATTAAATATCCCTAATCCAAAATTTCTAAATCCTAAATATTCTAAAATCTAAAACTTTTTCAGCATTGGCATGACCCTGTAAGTAGAACATTCCACATTTGATCTGATGTGCTGTATTACAGGTTCAAAAATGCAATAAAAGGGCCGGCCTGAGAGCTCACAGGACTAAAGCGCCTGCTCAGGCAGGACCCAGTGGCCTGGGCTTGATCCCCGGCATGATGTGCTGGCCTCACTTGCGGGGTGCACTGAGACGACAATTGAGACTGGGTGTGCAGGCGTGCCAGTAATCCCAGCTCTTGAGAGGCTGTAAATAGGAGGATCACTACAAGTCCTATCTAGTAGTAAGACACTGAACACTCTGTAGACCTCTCCCTAAAATACAAAAAAAAAAAAAAAAAAAGAAAAAGAAAGAAAGAAAGATATTTACTTCAACCCAGTCTCATATATCTATTTTTGCTTTTGTTTGCTTTTTTATTTTGAGGTAATCCTATTTATTTTTGCTTTTCTTACTTATAATTTTTGGCTCATATTCAAAATCCGTTGTCAATACTAACATCAGGGGCCAATGAAGTGGCTCAGTAGAATAAGTGCTTCTTCCCTGGCAAGCACAAGGGTCTCAGTTCAATCCCTGGTTAAAAAAAACAAAACAAAACAAAAAAAAAAAAACTAATATCATAGGACTCCCCATAGGCTTCTTCCAGTACTTTTACACTTGGAGGATTTATATTTAAGTGCTTGATCCATTATGAATGGATTTTTGTACATAGTACGAGATAAGAGCTTTCTTTTATTTCTCTGTATATAGATATACCATATTCTCAGTAGGATTTGTTGAAATTATTGATCTTTTTCCATTGTGTTTTCTTGCCACCTTGGTCAGAAATCATTTGACCTTAAATGTGAGATTTTATTTTGGTGTTCTTTATTCTGTTTCATTCGCCTTTATATCTGTTTGATGCCAATGTCGTGAATGCTTTGATTATCACAGGTTTGGAGCATATTTTAAAACCCATTAGTGGGCTGTTGAGATGGCTCAGTGGTCTAAAGCACCTACTTAGAACAAACTTAGCAAATCAAAGGGACCGCGGTTCAATCCCCCAGCACCACATGCCAGCCAGCCCCACCCCCCGGTGGGCTGAGCTGGCCACACACACACACACACACAAATAAATAAAATTTATAAAATAAAATAAAAGCCATTAGAATGCTGTCCTCATCTTTGTTTATTCATTTGTTTTTGCTTATTGCATGTGCGTCTGTATATTTTTCTGTTTCAATGCAAATTCTAGGATTTTTCTACTTATATGGAATTTGCATTGTTAGTTGATAGGAATTATACTAAATTTGTAGATTGCTTTGGAAAGCATGAACATTTTAACAATATTAATCTAAACATTTCTTATACACAAGATTATTTACACATTAGTGTGTATCGTCTTTTCTTTTTTTTTCTTTTTTCTTTCTGTATTTTTTAGGAAAGGATCGACAAGGTGTTCACAGTCTCACTACTAGATCAGACTCATAGTGATTCTCCTGTTCACAGCCTCCCAAGCGCTGGGATTACGGATGCGCATCACCATGCCCACTCTCAACTGCAGTCTCAGTGTACCGCGGGGGCAGGGCCGGCACCGCCGACCTGAGGATTGAACTCCTCGCCCCTGCTCCTGCCTGCAGGCACTTTAATCTGTTGAGCTATTTGGCTGACCCTTATTTTTTCATATGTATTTAATCATTATCACTTCCTTGATTAAATTCATTCTTAAGAAATTTTGGTTATTATTATAAATAGGATGTTTCCTTGATTTATTTTTCAGATTGGATGCTGTCAGAATATAAAAATGCTATTGAAGTGCACATTATTTTTTTTAATTTAAAAAATCTTTTTATTTATTTGGTACAGGATCTCACTATGCAGCTCAGACTCATAGTGGTCCTCCTATCACAGCCTCCTCAGCTCTGGGATTGTAGGTGTGCACCACAACTCACTTTCTCAGTGGCTGGCACTGCTCACCCTGGGGTTCTGGGGCTGGTATGACATGTGGTGTCGGAGATCGAATGTGTGTCCTTGCGCTTGCCCTGCAGATGCTTAGACTGCCGAGCTGTCTCCTGGGCCCTGCATATTCTAATTTTGTGTCTACAACTTTATTTATTATTTGGAATAGTTATTTGATACAGCCTTAGGATTATCTATATGTACAGTTGTTTCATCTGCAAACAAAGGCAATTAAACTTCTTCCTTTGCAATTTGGATTCTTTTGGGTTCTTAGTGCTCCCTGTTCTTATTGGGAGTTCCATTTTTGGTGAGCATCAAAAATTTAAGTAAGCACATAAACATAAAACTGGTATCAATAATAAAAACAACTTGAATCGAAGACACTGATTGCATTCTTTAATGCATTCAACTTTTCCCACTGAGTATGATGATGTCTGTGTTTATCACATATGACTTTTATAACTTAATCTCTTAAGTGAAGAGATAGCTTCTGTTCTTTCCTGACACTAGTTCAGTTTTGTGATCATCCACATTTAGAGAAAAGAGCTTAATTTATTTCTTTGCAGTGTTCACCCGAGGAGAAGTGTTCATACTGGGGCAATATCTGCTCTCACTGATCCTGTGGAAACTCTTTCAGAGAAAGCCTCTACGATCATCAGGCATGCTTGTCTCTGTCTAGTGCACTACTAGGTGAGCACATTACTGCTTAGACGCAACCACAGAGATGTGTATCATCAACACAAAGACATTGCCTACTAAATGTTGAACTTCCCTTCACACCTAGGAAGAAACAGACTTAAAAACAAAGTTGAGCTGGGACAACTTCATAGGCCCTTATTGTTTAATATCACATTAAAAATATTTTCATGTGTCCTGAAAATTCTGTGAATTCATAATTGTAAGACTGAGTAAAATATTTTGTATGGGATGTCAATAATAGTGTTATTATATTTATTGAAAATATTAATAATACTTTCATTTTGTAATGTAGTCAAAATATTTTATGTAAAAACAATATTAAAAAATTATTCTTATGACCAATTCTGCAATGTTGCCTTGAGTCTTAAAATTTAGCATTTAAAATGTTCTCCACACACAATGTCAATTTATCTTCTGAAGAGATAGTCTTTTTTACAACTACTGGCAGCACAAGAAACTATCTTTTCACAAAACCCCTGCCAACACTGAACGGTGTCATAAAAAATGTATTCACTGTCTTAAATTTAAATTGTTTTAATTATTGATACCAGTTTTATGTTTATTTGCTTATTTTAATTGTTGACCAAAAAATAAAATTACTTACTTACTTTTTATTATGATAGATTATGAAATTGCTATCACCACTCCCAATTTTCAAAAGTAGTTAGTATTAAGTAACAGAAAATAATAGAAAATGCAATCACACTGAATACAGAAAGACTCAGCTTTGATCTTTACATGAATCCATGTTTTTGCAGTTTAATTTCTAAGATTAAAACTCCTTATCTTTAAAAATGGGATAATACTTTTCGATTCTAGTGCTATCTGTCTATCTGTCTGTCTGTCTGTCTGTCTGTCTCTCTGTCTGTCTATCTATCTACCTATCTATATCTTTTTTCACTGAGCCACCTTCTGTTGCATTTTACAGGTATTGCATTTTTTTTTTCACAATTTGAACTTATCTGGTAGCCCTACACCAAACAAAGTATAAGGGCACTATTTTCCAATGTATGTGTTTATGTATTTTGCTGTGTTGAATTTTGCTAATTATCACAATGTTTCCAACTGTTCTGTTGTATTTTTTTCTGGTGATCTGCAATGAGGGTTCTTTGATTTCTACTGTAACTGTTAGAGGGATAAAATAATTGTACCTACCTAAAATGCTGAAGTAAAGTTACAGACGTTTGTGAACTTTCCACTGATGAGTCAGTCCCTTCTCTCCCCTTTTCCTCTAGCCTCCCTATTCCCTGAGACATACACACACAAAAATTAAATCATGCCTGTTAATAGCCCTACATAGCCCTACTCACTATGTATCCCAGGATGACCTTGAGCTCACAGTGATCCTTCTGCATCAGCCTCAAAGTGCTGGGATTACAGGTACTTCCCTCCATCCCCAGCATGTGCTGCATTTTAAATGGAACAATGAAATCTAGATGTCAGAAGGTTTGTTTACCACATGGATTACTGAATATTTTCAATGCACTCTCCTCACCTTGTTGTAAAAGGGACTGTTGCTCATTTTAAATCTAAAACTTAAATCTAATAAATCTTAGTGAAGGAGCCATGTGGAGCGCTGAGATTGGCCTCTTTCTAGCCAGTTAATGAATGCAAAGGAGACATTCTTGAAGAAAACCAAAAGTACTACTCCAGTGAGCACCTGAATAATAAGAAGTTGTTGGAGACTTATTACTGATACAGAGAGAGCTCTAATTGTCTGTATCGATTATCAAACTAGTTACAAAATCAAGCCAAAGTCAAATCCAGAGCAAAGACCAAACTCTCTTTAATTATTTGAAGGCTAAGAACATTGGCAACATTAATAGAAGAGGATTCTGAAGGTAGCAGAGATTGGTTCATGAAGTCTAAGAAAATAGGCTGTCTCTATCACAGTAAAGTGTAAGGTGAAATGGAAAGTGTAATACAGAAAATGTAGCAAATTATCTAGAAGATTTAGCTAAGATAATTGATGCAGGTGGCTATGTTCACTGTGTGGTCAATGATTATTGGAAGAAGATGCCATCTGAAATTATCACAGTTGAACGAAAGTCAATACCTGCCTTCACAGCTTCAAAAGACAGGGTGCCTCTTATGTTATGGACTCAAGCACCTGGTGACTTTCATTTGAAGCCCTTTTTCATTTATCATTTTAAACTCTTATACTCCTTAAGTATTATATGAAACCTGCCCAGTCTGCACTTTATTTTTCTTTTCTTTACTTTTTTTTTTTCCTTTCTGATTTCTTTGAGTCAAGGTCTTTCTAGGTACTTCAGGCTGGGCTTGAACTCACTATCTATCCCAGTATGACCTTGAGCTCACAGTGATCCTTCTGCATCAGCTTCCAAGTGCTGGAATTACAGGTACATTCCTCCATCCCCAGCATGTGCTGTATTTTAAATGGAATAATGAAATCTAGATGTCAGAAGGTTTGTTGACCACATGGATTATTGAATATTTTCAATGCACTCTGGAGGGCTATTGTCTGACAAAACGGCTACTTTCAAAATATTACTACTGAATAACAATATACTGAGTCACCTACAGGTTCTGATATATACATACAATGAGATTAATTTTCCCTTTCTCCCTGTTCACACAGCCATCTACAGTCCGTGGTTAGCAGGGTAACTTTGCCTTTCAATTCTGTTAAGAAGGACATTTCTTCACAAGACATTAGCTGCTGTATATACTGATTCCTCTTAAAGATAAGGGCAAAGAAAATTGGAAAAATCTTCTGAAAAGGACTCACCATTCTCCACGCCACGTAGAGCATTTCTGATTCATTAGGAGATGTCAGAGTTCCAATATGAAAAGCAGTTAGGAAGAAGTCAGTGCCAGCCCTTGTGGATAACTTTGAAGGGTTCGAGACTTCATTGGACTCGGTAACTGCAGATGTGGGAGAAGTAGCAAGAAAATTAAAATGGGTAGAGGATGGGCCAGGGAGATAGCTCAGCGGCAAGAGCGCCTGCCTGGCAAGTGCAGGGTTCTGATTTTGATCCCTCATACCACACACACACACACACACACACACACACACACACACTAATAATAATAATAATAATAATAATAATAATATTTTTTAAAATAAATAAAACAGGTAGAGGAGCCTGAACATGTGAGTAAAATGTTACAGGATCATCATGAGGAATTAACTAGGGAGGAACTGCTTTATAGAGAGTGCATAAAGGCATGTGTTGAGATGGAATGGACTCATGGTGAAGATAGAGCAAGAACTGCAGCAAAGGCAAGAAAAGATTTAGTATTTCACTTAATGTTAGCTGGCTAAACATTAGTAGTGCTTTAGAGGACTGTTACAGTTTTGAAAGAAGTTCTGTGTGTAAAATCCTATTAAACAGCATTGCATGATACAGTGAAATCTTTGAGGACGTAAGAGTCTATTGACACAGTAAACTTGTATAACTTAAAAGATTAGCACAGCCCCCCAACCTTTCTGATCGTTACTCTGATCTACTAACTCAGGGATCAGTTAGTACCCTTGGATTTCCAAAACTTTCCAACAGCCAAAACTGTATAAATCCCTGAGATATCAAGGCCTTATTAGCAATAAATTATTTTAATTGAAGTACACATATTTTAGACATTGTTATTGTGCATTTAATATAGTGAATTATAGTATAAATGTAACTCTGTCCTTTCGTGGAAAACTCAAAATATTCTTTTGAATTGCTTGGTTTCAACATATTGTCTAGTCGCAGGGGTATGGAACTGAACCTTCAATGTTTTAAGATGCTCCAGTATGTACAAGATATATCATAAACTACTAGGATAATATTAATTTATCTCTTTTTTCAGGACGTAGAGAACATTCATTGCCAGATATGGTTTCAAAAGTTAAGTGATCTTTTCTGAGATTGTAATATTGTTTCTATATCTTCAAATTGATCCTAAATATTTTATATTAATTTTCAGAGTTTCAACAGTGATTATTATGTTGCATATTGTCCTTGAATTTGTTGTTTATATTGCCAGACATAAGCATAGAAATTTGGTAGAAAAAGTTATAAAAAATTAAAAAGGAGAAAAAAGTTAAACATTAACTGTTCCTTTCAATAGACCAGGAGAAATCAGCTGTGATAGTATCCAAACTATGTTGTATATATAAATAAATATATCTTTTCTCCTTCCTAACTATTTTATTTCACTTAGGTTTGCTCGGTGACCTTTAAGTAAATTGTTGGTCTCTGTTTTTCATTTGTTATATCACAATGTTCTGTAATGCGTATAGTTGGAAGCCACAGGAGGTATAAAAACCTAAAAGGAAGTTTTGGTATTTAGTCTCCTAGAGTTGATTGATTTGCTTAGCATGATCTCTGTAGCCATCTGTTTTCTTGTCAATGATTTCATTCTTCTTAATGGCTGAATAGCACGTCACAGTGTGTGCGTGTCACTTTTTATTCTCTCATCAGTAGATGTGCGTCTGGTGTTTTCCCATTGTTTGGCTTTTATTAACTGTGCCTCTTCAAACTTGGATATGCAGGTGTCACGATACTGTACTGTTTTTAATTTGGGGGGAATAATACCAGAAGTGGTACCAAAAAATAAAGCAGTAAGTAAGTAAGTAAGTAAAGGAGAGATGATAGAGAATTAGAGGTACAGTTTGAGATGGGGAAAGTGGTCAGGGAGAAGGGGAGGAAGTGGAGAGAGATAGAGGCATTGAAAATTATCCAGATATGTTAGATATTTGTACTAAACTTCAGAAATTAGCCTCAATATTCAGTATTACTAACATACAGTACTAGAATGGATGAATTAGCTTAGTTTTCAAAAGGAGAATGTGTTCATGAATTGCTTTACATAATTTCCAGAACAAGGTAGATACACTTTCTTCAGTGTTTCTTGGAAGTATTGGATTCAGGGTCACCTTGGTCTAGAGTGGCTGATGACTCTGTCTGACCTCATGCCTCTATCAGACATGATAGTACCAGAATTTATGTGAACATTTAGATACATGTTGTATTTTTGTGTGTTACAGAGTTAAAATTCTAGGAGGTACATGAAATGAGTGACCCCGTAAGAGCTGTCTGATTGTGCTTTATGTCACAGATACATTTTAAAAATGAATAATGTACAAAGGAAATAGAGCTACTTTAAATAAGGTAATTTAAAATAAGATGATTTATAAAGGCCTTAAAGAAAAGTTATCACTCGTGCAGAGAAATCTAACAAAGTTGAAAAAGACCACCATGCATTTATTTGTAGGAACTCTGCTACACATAGGACATAGCAAACACAAATATCCTGAGTCAGGAGAATGACTATCATCTTAACATATAGGCAGACAGCTAATTTGGAGAGAAAATTACTAGACTAGAAAGCAGTCAGATAGGTCACAAACAACACAGTCCATACCAGATGTGATGGGGAGAACTTTACCTTTACTCAAGTGAAATGGTCGGTCCAGAGAGGGTTGAAACACGTTTTAAACAGTGTCCCGTGGTGTTCTTTTTAGGATAGAATGTAGCAAGTGAGGAAGGAAAAAAAAAACGACCTACAGGGTCAGGCCAGTAATTCTGGGTGAGCTGATTGCACCTTATATCAGGATGGCAGCAAAGGAATTGGATAGTAAATGAATCTGGGAGAAAGGTGGGACAGGATTTACAGATACGCGGAATCTAGACTGTGGGTGAAATCAGGTTAACTCAGGTGATCCGGTTTGAAATGTTGCCCTACAAAGCCTTAAAATATGACCTGTCCTCATGTTAGACTGGATCTCAAGGTACGAACCTTGATTAGTATTCATCCTATTCAACCTTATCACATTGCTTTAAAAAAAATACTGTTCATTAGAAATTTAAATTTCTTCTTTAGAAAATTTTCAGAAGGATCCTTGCCTAGTACGTGACTGCATAGCAATGTTAACTAAAGATATGTTATGTTCTGTGTATATCACCATGATCATGAATAGATGTCAAACTCTAAAAATAAAATTCTTGTAGTTTATTAAGACTCATTGTTCATAATTAACTCTTTAATATTTTTAATTAAAATGTGATATAATTGCCTACACTGAGAAATCATTTCAAATATTTAACGGTTGCCTTAAAGTTTACTCTGAAAAATTCTAGCATAACATTGGCAATTTTAAAATACCCTTAAAGTGAAGTAACATTCAGAATTCTTTTTAATTGAGTAGGAAAATAAGATGACTGAATTATTGCTGCAATTTCACGCTGCATTTAGAATGGTCTACTACCTGAAAATCAAATTTCTACCCAAATGTCAAAAACCATTTTACTTCTTCCTTTAAACCAGTTGTTAGGAAATAATAATGCACAAAATGCGCAGTCTCACGTACTTTTCATCCAACTGCCCCAATAGGGACAAATCATATCACTATAGTGCACGGCTCAAATCAGACACTGGCGCCAACACATGATTATTAACTAGTCTCTAGAATGCAGCAAGTTGTCACAGCTTTTATAACTTGCATTTTCTTTTTTGAAATTTTAGTTTAAAGAGGAAAGAAACAAAAACAAACAGCAAGAATAGACACAAGCACCACAAGACGAAAATGGCACAGAATTTCTAAACAAGAAGAGGAAATTAACAATGTTTGTTATGTTATATATTGTTGTCATCAGCTTTGCTGCTCAGAATGCCAGATATAGGTATGTAAGATTGATTAAGTAGGTAAAACATTAACTCTTCCTTTCCAGAAACATTGAGGGTATGATTTTTCGTCCCTTTCATTTCTTTTAAAAATTTATTTTAAACCATACAAAAATGACAGATAAGACGATAGAAAAGTTACAACTTTAAAATAAAAGCTAAGGGCCTGGGGAAATAGTTCAGTAGAATAAGCTCTTGCCTGGAAAGCGCAGGGTCTTAAGCTTAATCTTCAGTATTGCAATAATAATAATAATAATAATAATATTAATATTAATAATAATAATAATAAATAAAATAAAAGCAAAAAAATCTAAAGCAGGATGAAAGGTATTCAATGGTGGTTTCTATATTGCACATTGCGGTCTTAGGTGTGGTTGCTTAGATTATAGATATTAGTATATAAAATTTTTTAAATTAATGATTTTAAGCGTTAACTGCTACCTTTAAAAAACTATTAGTAGAATTAGCAGTAGAAGCATCTTAGCTATTATGTGTGTACATTTACATGATTTTTCCCTTTCTTTTTTTTTCTTTCTTTTCTCCTTTACCTCATCTCACTTGTTTATTACTTAAGTTTCTTTCCATTTTAATATATCTATTATACCTTTCAGAATGTATTTTTTCTTTGAGGTGCTTACACTAAGGAAGGAAAGCAATGTTTAATCTTGTGGGTCTGATTTATTTCACTTATGATTATAGCCTCTATTTGTGTCCATTTATCTATGAAAGCCTCAAGTTTATCTTTCTTTATAGCAGAGTAATATTCCATTGTATAAAAATGCCACATCTTTTTCATCCATTCCTTAGGTGATGGGTATTTTGGTTGTTTCCAGTATTTCACTATGACAAATTGTACTGTTATAGACATGGGTGCACGTATATCACTGTGGTGTGATGTTTTCAGCTCTTCTGTAAAAATACCCAGAAGGGGAATAGCTGGGTTATTCTTCATAATCCTAGTTTATGGAGAATCTCCACACTGATTTCCATAGAGATTGTACCGTCTACACTCCCACAAACAGTGGAAACAGGTTCCTTTTTCCCTACAGCCTTACCAGCATTCATTAGTGTATAGCCTGCATTTGTGTTTTGGTGGATATGTAATTCGATGCTATTTTGGTCAGTGTAGAGACTTGTGTAATTGTGACCAACATCAAGATCCCTGTTGATTCCATTATTATCAAAGAACTCTCTCACACTAACTTCTTATATTTACATATGCCCCTCAATATTCTAATTCCTGCCCTTGACAACTACTAATATATTCCTAGCTTGTTTAGATTTTTCATTTGAGGTTGTTATATAAATGAAAATTTATAATATGTAGACTTTGGATAGACATAGATGAGATATATATAGAGAGATAAATAAATGTATAAAAAGATATGTAGATGTTTATAAATATAAATATTCTTACTAAAATTAATACCTTGGAAGTCAATCTCAGTTGTGGTGTATACTGAACAGATGATCATTTTTACTGCTGAGTATTATTCTATTATATAATTGTAGCAGGGTGTACCCCAAATTTGACCAGCTGAATAACATGAGACTAATTTCCAACATTGTGTTTTTGCTAATACAGCTTTTATGAACATTTATAGTAATTGTTTATACAAGTATAAATTATTTATGCCCACTAAATGCCTATGAGAGAAATTGCTGGAGCATAGGATAACTGCTAGTTTAGTTTATTATAAGAAAAGATCAAACTATGTTAAAAATAGTTGCAGCAATCGATACTATCATCAACAATGCTGGTTCAGTTTTTTTCTGGAAACATACGATACTGTCACTATTTTAAAATTTAGATGATTTGATACAATTATAATGCTATTTAATGTGGTCATATTTCCATTTCTTTAAAGACTAAGCATAGGGAAAATTGTTTCACATTCTTAATACTATCTATGTCTGTGTTGTGAATTCAGTCTGCTTATATATATATGTCCATTGTAATAATGGGGCTGTTGTTTTCATTGAGATTTAGTTATTTATCTATCCAATATATTTTTGTTTGAATATGTATTGTATAAGCATTTTCCATTAATCTGTAGTTTTAATTTCTTTCTGTTTACTGAGTCATTCAGAGCAGAAATGTTTCTAATATTGATGGTTTTTCTTTCTGGGCCACACATTTATGTTTTGCCTAAGAATTATCTGGTTATATCTAGCTTGCTTGCTTTTATTCTTTCTTCCTTTCTTTTTTATTTTAGGGAAGGTCTACAGGGTGTTCAGGGTGTCACTACTAGATCAGACTCATAGTGATCCACCTGTTTCAGCCTCCCAAGAGCTGGGACTACAGGTGGGCACCACCATACCCAGTCTCAATTGCTGTCTCGGTGTGCCCCAAGACAGGGCCAGCACAGCAGGTCCAGGGATCAAATCTCTTGCCCCTCTGCCTGCTTGCAGGTGCTTTAATTTGCTGAGCTATTTGGCTGACACGACTCTTAGCTTTCAAAGGTGATTTCCTATGCATTATTTTTGAAGTTTTTTTGACTACCTATTTTACATTTCAATCTGTGGAAGATTTTAAACTTGTTTTTGTAGGTGTTATGTTTAGGTGAAGCTCATCTTACTTTCTTTTCTGTACTTATTTCCTTTTCTCTTATTGTGTTGATTGATGTTCAATTTTTCCAGCACTGTTAATTGACAGGGCACTCTGCTCTTTGGTTTAATTGCTTCTGCAATTTTGTCAAACATCGGCCATCCAATTTGTCTTGGTTGTTTCTAGATTCTATATCTCATTGATCTTTGTGTGTGTTCTTTAAGCCCAGCCACATTGCCTGGGTACTGTAGACACAGTATATTTTAACATTCTTCTACATGCTTTATTTATAGTGTTTATATATCATTTTATGTGACTTCTCCATATTAGACTTTTACTTACTATTTATATATGATATTAAGGGCCAGCCTCTCTATGTTTGTAAAATACTTAATTTTAAGCAATCTACGTTGTTTTTGATGATTTCTATATCTGCTCCCTTTTAATTGGAGTTTTGTTATTTTTCCTATTAAAAGCCATGTTCATAGTTGCATGTTGAAGCATTTTTGTGTTGGTTACTTCAAAATCCTTGTCAGTTTATTCCAACTCTTTTGACATGTTCATGTCTGTTGATTTTCTTTTTATACAAGTTATGGTTAGTCTGGCTCTCACTACATTGAGATCATATAGTAGGTATTTTGGACAGTATTCCTGAGTTTTTTGGTCCTCTCTAATGCAGTTTTGAGCACCTGTGACCCTGTTTGAGTGTTTTCTATAGGTTCAGGAGGCGGTAGATATTCCTATTAAAACCACTGTGATAAAATTGGAACATCAATTTCCTCTCTCATGAAGATTGTTATGGTAAAACTTCAGCTTTCCCTCACACTTCACTAATACTTTCTTGGCAAGAGCAAAGAATCAACTAATGTCTGGCTCCTAAACACTTAGTGGAGGTGTAAGCTCAGCTCCTTCCTGTATGCTGCTGACAGCAGAGGATGAAACTTGGTATCTTATATCACTTCATTTATCCTTAGCTATGCTTTGTGAGTACCTTGCTCATGCTTGTTTTAGAAGATGTGGAGTATCAGCCAGTCTGCTCAAACCACCTCTCTCTTCACTCTCATTTGTGGCTGCGAGTAGGGTAAAAATTTACTTCTCTGCTGGATTCAACTAATTTGACAGACTCTGCATGTGCATATGTGTATGTGTATGTGGTCAGTTGGACTGGAGATTAAGATCCCTGCTGGACTCTGACAGTGCTTAAGTTGTGTGGATGTAGAGCAGTAGTCCACTCTAGTCCACCCAATTCCACTTCCTTTCCCCTGAGGATATAGGCTGAGGCTAAAGGCTCAGCATCCTGTGTTGTCCACTAATATCAAGAGAGAAAGGAACTGGGTCAGCACAGTAGAAGCACAGCTGCTTATTTCATTCAATGATTCAGCTCTCACCTGGAACCTAGTCTGCTTTTCATAATTGAACACTTCAAGGCATTCTAAAGTGCTTCGAACTCAACTAAAAGTTTATTAATTTTTAACTGCTTGTCCAAATCATGGAAGAGGTTTAATGTATCATTGTTTTATTCATACCCCACGCAAACCCATAGACACTCTTCTGTTTCTATGCTGTGTGATTTGTATAAAAATGAAGACAAACCAACTTTTTTATGGGTGTACAAGTAAAGATCACATTTGCGTGTAGGCTTGCAACCCACAGGCATTTTCCAGGATTCCTGCCTTATATGGAGAGACAGGAATCCTAGTTGATATTGAGGTACCAGCACTATGGATATTGGCCTTTAGGTCATCTGCAGATTTCTTTTCAAGGGAAGAAGACGTCTCTTGTTAAGTTTTGTGTGCTCCTTTCCACCTGAACCCAGGTGGTAAAGCAATCAGAGCCCAGAACAACATGCCAGCAGTTCCTTAAATTTTCATAGTTTTAGGTGCAAGGGGATATGGAATAGTGTGAAAGTCTTGCTATGGTTTACAGAGGAATCCTGAGGTCATTGAGCCTTCTAGGATGTTCACACACATCTGTAGAAAAATCAGTAAGTGTGCGCCGAGTAGAAGAATGTGTTGAAGGCATTCCTCATGCTCCAGGGCCCCTGTTTGATCTGAAGGTGCTCAGTTCTCAGAGATGCCATGATCTGTGAGGGATGGGGGAGATCATAGGAGTGCTGAAATGTGAGTAATAAAGGGTAGATTCTGTCCAGGTTTTGTGCTTGTTGATCTCAAGATGAGGAGCAGGAAGTAGAGGAGAGTTTGCAGGTGTCTGGGTAGGAGGTGTTCAATGATTGGGAAGAGTGATGTTTGCTTTGAAATAATCTCAGCATCCAACTAGGTTTCCAGTGCCATTCAGTCGTGTATGGAGACATTGACACGCTCGTTCATGGGCTCTACACTGACACCATCTTCACGTTTACTCAAGGTTCTGTGAGAGAGATCGCAGGGATGTTTGAAGACTATAGACTTCACATTTCTCTTGTGATGATCACATTTTGGAAATATGGGAAGGTTATGCTGCGCATGAAACATTTCCCCTACTGTGTTTTACATCAGAAAATATAATTAAACATTATGCTGAATATATTTAGATTCACACATTGTGAAAGTTCTTTTGTATGATAGAATATATTAAATAAAATCTGAAAGAAAAGTTTAGTGGTAAAGTGAACAAAATTTGAATTGATTCTCTTTTGGTATTACTATAATTTGCCTATGAAGCAAGACAAAGCAACTGGTTCAATAAATACATTTTTATTCTTTGAGTAGATATAATAATTATGTGATATCTATTATGGATTAAGAAATTACTAGAATTGTCATAACAAGCAATGCTCATTTCTCAAGGAAATGCTGTGGGAAAAAAAAGAAAGCCTTAGGAAGGGGGTGTAGAACTACACAATTTCTCTGCCCTCCTTTTGTACAGGATGAGGATGTTCACAAAGTAAGAACCCTGGCTCTCTGCTGAGTCACTTAATTAAACTTCTCAGCTTCTAAGTTGACACAATGTATCAACCACTACAATGAAGAAGACCATTTTGTGTATGAATAAGTTTTCATCATTCAAATAAACTTGACATCGCTAAGAATTTCTTGCTATGCTATTGAAGCAAATTAATATTAAAATGTGTAAGGAAGTGTAAACTTGGAACATTACACTAAATGCAAAGTCCAGGGATTAATACATTTTAAAGCTATACAGGCAGATTATCTGCATGATATTTATGCTGTGTTCCTGAAGAGGTGAATTAGTTTCAGGAAAATATACATACTGGAAATTAGTTTTGTAGTGGAATTGCTTGTTGCCTTACTTGGTATGGTTGTGAAAGTATTTCAATGCACCTTGATGCTTTTTGAAAAGTAAATCTATTACTTTAGACTGACTGTCTGTGATTTTATTTTAACATTTATGAGGTATGACTCAACAATGGAGATGAATATTAAAAAAGAAAGAACTATGTTCAAAGCATTATTATTATTGAAATTCTTACATAAGATGTTACCATGATAGTTAAAATCAATATTACTTTTCCTACCAGCTGCTTGCTGTGTCCTATCAAGCAAGTTTATCATTCACTGCTGGAGTTGCTCCCGCTGTGAACTCTTTAATATGAGCTCTTCATTGCTTCAAGCCATTAGGGAAGCTACCTCTCTACTCCCACCATACTAAAATGATTCTTCTGGCAATTATTCAGAAACATTTTCCTTTCCAAGAAAATTCTCTTTCTATCAAAGGGCTAACACCTACTGTTTTAGGGAATATTACTTCTTTTCATTTAATGCTATAAGTAGGGATTATTGTAAAGAGAAGCTGTTTACATCTGTACCAAATAATTCACAAACCATAGCTTATTTCTCTGAAAACACTTTAAAGTAGGAATGCATCTGGCTGGGGAAGATGATGAAGCATTATTCAAGTTAAAAACTCGCTTCACTGACATTAGTGAATCTGACCGACACAGCTATGGTTTCAACATTTTTAATTTTTAATAGATTTCTCTGAGTGAAAAGGGAACAAAATGTACACAACTAGCCAAAGATTCAATCAAGTTCTGTTTTAATTTTCTCCGCAAACTTATGCAAATAAGCCTCTTTAAGATTTTGAGGCTTTCTAAGGGTTTATACAAGTTGATCTCCCTGTGTGTTTTTCTAATGTGTTAGTTAACAATAACACCAAGCTGGTATTTTCAAAGAACAGCTCAAGTCCAGAGTAAAGCTTTTCATTTAAAATATTAGCCACCTACATTTAAATATCTTTCTTAATAGATGAGAGTATTTAAAGTCATAACTAAATTTATGGTTTCAAATGATGATTCAGTTCTGTGTCAGTTTCCTTGGGACCCATTTTTAGAAACTGGAACTCCAGAATAGACTTGTGCTAAGCTAGGATCTATAAGAATGATAATTTCATACCAGTTTATATCCTGGTAGTTCCTTATTATTTTGTCTAATGGAGTTTGCTATAAGATGTATCAAAATTCACTGACTATCAAGCAGCAACTCTCAGGGGCTGGGAAGATAGCTCCAGAGAATAAGTACTTGCATGGCAATCACGAAGGTCTGAGTTCAATCCCTGGTTCAAAAAGAAAGAAGAAGAAGAAGAAGAAGAAGAAGAAGAAGAAGAAGAAGAAGAAGAAGAAGAAGA
>NW_004524596.1:3527528-3541430 GCF_000260255.1 Octodon degus | reverse complement strand
AGAAGAAGAAGAAGAAGAAGAAGAAGAAGAAGAAGAAGAAGAAGAAGAAGAAGAAGAAGAAGAAGAAGAAGAAACTCTCCAAAGAATTAGTGAACAAAATGCTTATTTGCTACAAAATTCTTAGAACTTATGACTTTCATTTACTTTGGGTTGTGTCAAGCTCACACTCCTGAGAGATCAGAGACTTTGAGCTGGAGATACTTTATAGGTGAGCTTGGACACTCTCTTTCCCTGGAGCCTACATAGAGCTGGGACATTTTTGCATTCAGGGCTATTTATCCCAAGTGGAAGCATTCTTCTAGTGCAAGGTACCAAAGGACATCAGCAAAATTGTGCTTTTTATATAATGCTAAGACATTATGTAGCGAGCCTATCATTGTGAAAATTACTGTCCAATTGCTAAAGCAGGATTATAGGATGCTCTGAGAAACTACTTGCAGTACTATATGTGTATTATACTGAAGTGCCTAGGAATCTCCTGCTTTTAAATTGTTAATTTGATATGGGATTTAAGACCTGGCAAATCTATCCCTAACTAAATAAACAAAACAAATAAAAACAACACAGTTGTCTCAGTTACCTTTCTCTTATTGCTGGGACAAAACACCCAACACCCAGAATTAAGTAAGGAAAGGCCTGTTCAGATCACAGTTAGAGGACATTTCAGTCTGTACCCATCTGGCTCCAAGGCAAAGTGGCACACGACAGAGGGCAGCAGTACATAGAGGCAGAAAACAGCAAAGAGCAAGGGGAGGAGGAGCAGCAATTGAGGCAGCTTGCAAGCCCCTTTTCCTTCCTTATATTGTACGCAGATTGCCCAAGTATAGCACTCACCCCCATAATCTCTGAGTTAGATCTTGAATTAATTACGCTAGAAGCAGCCCTCAAAACTGCATGAGGCTTTGGGGGGACAGTTAGACACAAACCATAACAACAGTCCATATAAATGCATCTAAGCAAATGTTCTTTAAAGCATTTTTATTTTTTTCCCCTGTATTTTAGCGAAGGGTCTAGAGGGTGTTCAAGGTGTCACCACTACACTTGTAGTGATTCTCCTGTTTACAGCCTCCCAAGAGCTGGAATTACAGCCATGCGCCAGCATGCCCAGGCTCATTCCTCGTCTCAGCATGCCCCGGAGAGGGAGGAGGGACGCCCCGGCAGGCCTGGCGATCAAACCCCTGGCCTCTGTGCCTGCTTGCAGGCATTCTAATCCACTGAGCTATTTGGCCAACCTTACCACAGCATTATTTATAATATTTAAATATGTGGGTTATCCAGACATCTACCAAGTAATGAATGCCATAAATAATGTGATATAACAATATAATGCAATATGATTCATCAAATAAGGAATGAAGTAAACATTCATATAACATGGACGAGCCTTCAATATTTTAAATAAGAGACCAGACACAAGAGTTCCCTTATTATGATACCGCTATGTGAAATATTCCAAAAAAGGTAAAATGACAGAAACTTTAAAAAAAGATTACTAGGGCTGGCCAAATAGCTAAGAGGATTAAAGTGCCTCCAAGCAGGTGCAGGGGCCAAGGTTTCCATCCCGGATCTGCAGTGCTGGCCCCGCCCCCAGGACATGCTGAGAGTGCAATCGAGACTGGGCATGGTGGTGCGTGCCTGTAATCCTAGCTCTTGTGGGGCTATACACAGGCGGGTCACTACGAGTCCAATCTAGTGGTGAGACCCTAAACACCATGTAGACCTTCCCCCCCTCCAAAAAAAAAAAAAAATCACTATTTACCTAATGTTGAGACGTAGGAATCATGAGAGACTAAAATAGTCATAAAATTTCTTTGTAGGGCTATAAAGAATACTTCACTGCTGAAAAAGTGTCATTTCTTTAGCTTTATTGCATTAATTAGGCTCTTACAAGAATAGGTTAAATGATATTCTAAGACACATGTCTGTACATTAAGATAGAGGCTGAAGTAGGAGAAATTTACCCTAGTGAAATAAAAGGCAGAGAGGAGCAGAAGTCACCTTGCTCTCTTCTCTTGGAAGAGTGAATGATACTTTTGCTAACATCTAGGCCCTGATCTACAGCCACTGACAGAAAAGCTGCAAGAGTCAGAGAATACAATTTTTTTTCTTTTTTCTTTTCTCTTTCTGATGTGATTTTTTTTACAACCTCTCTAGGTGGTTGAAAATGAACAGAAATTACCAATGTTGAGCCCATATTTTCATTTTTAATATATAACATCAGAAAAGAAATAGAGGAGCCGGGGAGATGGCTCTGTGGAATAAGCGGTTCCCTGGCAAGCACAAGGGTCTGAGTTCAATCCCAGGTTCTGCCAAAAATAAAAGAAAAAAAAGAAAAAAGAAATAGAAGAAACAGATGTGGATAGAAAAAGTCCCAAGCTGGCACAGTTTTATTTTAAACTTTAACTGATTTCATGACTTTTTAGCACTTTCATAACATTGAATGTTTTCTAGACTCTCACTGATAAATTGTGGTGGACACCTCTTCACAGTATTCTTTTTCCATGAGCCTTTTTCAGCCTTTCCATCTTCTATGGAGATTGTGTCTATTGCAAAACACTCAGCAATAGCATTTTCCATAAAGCTATGATAGAAAGTACATTTTACACCATTCATCCCATCAGTGAAAAAATAGTTTATCATATTTGTCTTTTTTGAGACAAAGTCTCATCATGCAGTTCAATCTGAACTTGAATTGAATATGTAGATGAGGCTGGCCTCAAAATCACAGTGATCCTCCTGTGTCCACATCCTGAGGTGTATGTTACCACACCCAACCAATTTATTGAGCTTTAAAATATTTTGGTTAAACTTTCAAAATAAATTATAATATCACTATGACATAGAATATGCACTAAATATTAATACTGAAAATGGCTAAGATATGAAAAAGGAGTTCTTTACAATATTAAAGAATGTTTTGCATTATGTATAGAGACTGAAATTAAAAAGTCCATTTTAACACATGGAAATTAATACTCCTTTTAATGGCATATCATCCATTATTTGATTGTGAAATTATGCTGCAGAGCCACAGATTGGCGAGTTTCATTTCATATTGCACTAATACGGTAGGGATAGAACACACAGCCTAAAGTGGGCATGTTTTTCCACTTATCATTTTATTCATTCAGTGAATAAAGTTAGCCAAGTGAAGAAAACAGTCTCAGAAATTCTGAGGGGTTGAATAACATGATGTGAGTAAAGCAACAGTAGAAATGAAGTGTGGCTGAATTCCTAGGAAGCGTCATTGGAATAAATGCTGAAGGACCATTATTTTGCTAGTCATGGTAAAGATGATCAATAATTGCATTTGCAGAAACAGAGAAATCCACATGTTACAGCAGACCCACGGTCCACACTGTCCATATTCACTTGTTAACAGAATTTCTAAAGGAAAAAAATGGAAGTTTAGTATTTAGAATATTCCATTGTCCTCTATCTATGTATGACTCTGCTTTTTATAAATTATCTCAAGTTCATAATGTATCTTATCTGTGCATAATTTGGTGTAAGATGTTTGTTATTAATGTAAGATTTTAATCATTTATGTAAAATACTAGTTTCTTAGTGAAGTAAAACATTAAAAAGTCTGGATTACCAGATCCAAAAGATTCCTGTGATATTTCCTATTTTATTGATTCATTGATTCATTGTTCTCCTATGAACTTTTTTATAGGAGTTGTCTCAAAATTTTACATAACTCTTTCATTATGCAGGTTTATTATCATTTTTGTTAGTAATTTGAGCAGTAGCAATGAATTAAATAATAAAATACAATTGGACTATAGATAAAAATGTCTGCAATTTCAATTTTAATATCTACTAATTACTTATAAGTATTTTAAAGGTTAAATTTGACTTTTTAAATTTTGTGGGATTATAAACAACTTTCTTGGTTTGGGTTTTTTTTTTGTTTGTTTGTTTTTTTTGGTGGAACCAGGGATTGAACTTAGACCCTTGTGCTTGCCAAGCAAGTGCTTAATCTACTGAGCTATATCCCTGGCCTCCAACTTTCTTGTTTTACACTGCTAATACTTTAAAAATGAGTATTAGACTAGGAAACACAATACAAGAAGACAAATGAGGAAATTAAGAATTTATATGTAAGGAAACAGGAGGAATAAAAACAGTCAACAGCTGACTAATGGTCTTTGTAATGAGTGATCTGACTGTACCATGAGTTTAATGGGACATAATTTCAGATACACCACAGAGAAATTGTGTAATCATCTTAAATCTAGTGTGCTACAATTTACTAAAGAAGAGTATTTACCTTGGTCTTACACACCTAAAACTGTGGTTTCACATTCACTTGTACATTAATAATATCATCTTGGGATTATGTTTCATAAGGAGAACTGAATCTATGAATGCTATATTTTCTGAGTATTACTAGCATGGTAGGGATAGTATTTATGTAATATTTATGCTGAATATAGAATAAACCCTTAAGACATGTATCTGCCTGCATCTTTCAAAGGTGAGCTGTGTAAATTGCTTAATCTATGAGAATTGAGATGGTTTAAATGACATAATAGAAAACTTATTACTTAAGTTACTGGAGCAAGTATTCATATTATTTTAGATTTTTAAAATATTCAATTTAATACGTGATATGAAATGTGTTACTTGCAATCATAAAGAGAACTAAGGTCAAAATGAAATTCCACATCTTTGAGATATTTCAAACCATCTTCATGGAGTTGGAATATCTGAAGCATCTCATCATTAATTACAACACATTAAAATATAATTAAGTAGCAATTCTTTATTCAGAAAGTTCAAATGCAAATATTGCCTCTTTGCTGAGTACAGATATTGATTAGTTAAGAGAACTGCAATTTAACTGAGAGTACCATGTTACTACTAATTTATTCAAATCCATGTGATTATTATCTAACTAATTATCTAGAAACATAACTTGCTCTGATATTCATTAAATGTAAGAATTCTTGGTCCCAGGATTGCACAGCCAGTGGAAGGAGTGTGAGTTTGAGCTCCTTGCTTCCATGCATTGTCCTGGGGTTGCATAGCCGGCCAGAGGAGTCTTGAGTTCACACTGCTTCGTCCTTCACACCAGAACAGTGGCGGCTGGTTGGAGGAGTCTGAGATTGGCTCCTAACAGCTTCTACAGATATAGGATGGTGGCAAGTGGCTGAAAGAGTCTGAAATGGCTCCTCCCTTAGTGCACTGACCCAGGACAATGTAGTTGCTGTGAAAATTCTGAGATGGACCTCTCCTTTCCTTCTCTGGTGGGAATGAGAGCCCAGAGGCCTAGAAGAATGCTTGTAACACAGTAGGACTGTGGTTAAAGCAAACAAAATGGATAGAGGAACTAGAGGTATGAGAATATCTCATGCAACAGTAACAATATAATCCAAAAGGTGGTAAATAAAGATAACCAGTATTGTACTTAAGGACAAAGACATAAGGAATACACTCTGGTGGGTATGGGTACCATCTTTCATTTTCGTCTACTTTCTCCCTTTTTTTTGTTTTTGTTTTTGTTTTGTTTTGTCTTTTTCTTTTCTAAATGAATGGACAGAACTCCAGCCACAGAAAACTAATTCCATTGCCCAATTTCAGAGGCATTTTCAGACTCAAATCCAGCAAGAATCCACCTGGAAACTTGGCTAGAATACACAATTTTGGATTAAAAACAGAACTAGACACCAGAAGAATATAATACTTTCATTTTTTTCTCTGTCTGGTTGTTTTTCCTCTTGATATTCACCTAGATCACTGTTTTGTTTTCCATTGTGTTTCTTTTTGCTTGTTTTCCTTTCCTTTTCTCCTTTTTGGAATTAATTTTATTGAGAAACAAGTGGCAATGAAATAGTTTGAAAACCGATTAATAGGACAGTTTCAGTAATTAATACATTGCATATTGTTTTCCTCTTAGTGGTCTTTCTTTCTTTCTTTCTTTTTTTCTTTCTTTCTTTCTTTCTTTCTTTCTTTCTTTCTTTCTTTCTTTCTTTTTCATTTTTTTGCAGAACCAGGGATTGAACTCAGACCATGGTGTTTGCCAGGGAAGCACTCTTTGCCCTGAGCCACCTCCTTGACCCCTAAATTGAGTTGGATGACTTGTTTTTAATTTTAATTTTTTTTTTGGTGGAACCGGGGATTGAACTCAGACCTTTGCATTTGCCAGGGAAGCACTTATTCCACTGAGCCATTTCCCTGCCCTTCTTAGTGGTCATTCATAGTGCAAGATGCAGACATGATATCCGGTCCAAATACTATTAGTACAAATCTTTCTTTTCATTGAATTAAGAGAAAGAAGCTGTAAATCTATCCTAACTACTTTGTATATACAGATTCATTTTCTCTGTTTTCTCCTGTTTTGTTTTTCTTTCTGCATGTTGCTTTTTGACATGTGAACATATTTTTCTTTACTGTTTTTCTTTTACTTTTTGCTTTTTTATTTTCCTTTTTCTTTCTTCTTTTGTCATTCACAATTTAGATCTCTAAACTTTCTTTTTGTTTTATTCTACTCATCCTCTTCCTGACTTTAGTCAACTATTTCACTTGACTATATATTTTCATGTGCCTCAACATTGTGCCTTTTCTCATTCACTTTAAAACTCCCTGGTCTTATCTTCCAATCCTACCCTCCAGTGTCCTCCAATTACACAAAACCTGCATCATCATCTTGTTCCCTCCAATGTTGTTTCTACTGTGTTGAATCTCACTCATCGCACCATCCTACCCTCTGTCATCTTGACCCCCTCCAAGGAAAAATTACCCTACAAAGTGATAAATCACGGTATACAAGTTCCTGGTGTAAGTTAGATTATATTTATATAAACTTTCCTCCTACAAATATGCATATTAGGTTAATAACTACCACAGGTTTTTGGTAGCCAGGATATACTTGGCTCTATTATTAGTGTCAACTATTTTGGTCAGGTTGTCATATATGTTATAACAAGTTTTCTCCCCACATGACAACAACATGATTCTAAGCAGTCATAACCATCATCATAGTCCAGTACCAAAGGAATGGGCTCTAACTCAACTTGATAGCAACTCTACAAACTTAACATATTGGGAAGGACTATTTACATCTAGAAGTCATCCAGAACAACAGATATCCCATAAAAAAGCCTTGACAGCAATGGTAAGACTATGTAATGAAAGAAACCACCAACACAGAGAACAAATTAAAATATAAAACACAAAATAACAAATTGAAGAAACAAAATGAAATGTCAAGCACCCATCGCACACAACACAAGTCTAAAGAACAAAGATTTAGAAAATATCAGAAGACGACAAATGGAATGTTATAAAATGATAGCAGCAGAAGTGGAAAAACAAATGGAAGAGGCTGTAGAAAGAATGATATCTAAGATGGAAAAAGAAATGACTATCAAATGAAAGATATTATTCAGACACAGGCAAACATAGAGGAGCTCAGAAAAACGATGAACACCATGAATTCCAAAAGTAGACAGTAAATGGAATCAATAAAACAGATCCAAATAGAAGTTAATGTGAAAAAAATAAAAGAAATTAAGGAGATTAAAAACAGCATTGCAAGGATCCACAGCAGATTGAATGAAGGCAAGGTTAGAATATCAGATTCAGGAGATGGAAATGTGACTGGATACCAGGAAAAGAAAGATATATTTAGAATAAGAAGAGATCACAAATCAATCAAATAGCAACAGGATGATGCAAAGAACAGCATAACATTGATTGGAATAAATGAGAAAGCTAATGACAGTGCAAAAGGCAAAAAAAATCTCTTTTACAGAAATAATAGAAAAAATTCAGGTTTATGGAAAGGAAGATTTCAAGTTTTAACTATTTGGTCCATCTTATATGCCTATATCTCAGCAACAAATTTGATGCTAGCTTATGATGTTGCTTATGTAATATAACAACTATTATTAATTTCCTGGGTTTGTTTAAACTTCTGTACCACTTTTATTCTTATGATTTTTTGTCTTGTTATTTCTTTTTTTCTTTCCTTTTTAAAATAAAATTTTTAAAAATAGTGTTTGAGAAAGGATATCATGTCTGCATCTTGTACAATGAATAACAACTAAGACAACAATATGCAATATGTTAATTACTGAAAATGTGCTAGTAATCGGTTGTGAAACCGTCTCATTGATATTTTTTCCATAAAATTATTAAAAAATAATAGCAGAAAACTACCCAAACAGGTGTAAAGAATTTGGCATACAAAAAATGAAGCATATTAAACTCCAAATATCCATGACCAAAATAAATATACCTCAAGGCCTATAACTGTCAGTATTCCATTTTTTCTGCACAAGAACAAAATAGAGAAAGCAGACTGAAAAAAGAAACACATCATTTATAAAGGAAAACCAGTCCAAATCACAGTAGACCTCCAAATGCAAACTTTTAAACCAAGAAAATTTTAGAATTAGTTATTTAAAGTCCTAAAAGAAAATAATCTTCAACCCAGATTGATGTAACCAAGAAAACTATCTTTCAGAATTGATTGAGAAATAAGATACTTCCAATTGCAAAGAACAACTGGAGAAATTTATTGACAGCAGTTAGGCAGGGCAAGCAATTAAACAGAGAAGAAATATAAGAATCAAACAATAGGAAAACAACATGCAAAAGAAAAGCCAATAAACATTTTTTATAACCGTCAAAGTAAATGGCCTCATTTCTTTCAAAAGAAACAAACTGAGAATGGATCAAGAAGAAAGATCCAACATTATGCTGCATTTAAGAAACACATTTAACCCAAAAAGAAATACACTAATTAAAAGCTAATGGATGGAAAACAATTCCCCATGCCATAGGAAACCAGAAAAAACAATTCCCCATGCCATAGGAAACCAGAAAAAATAATTCCCCATGCCATAGGAAACCAGAAAAAATAATTCCCCATGCCATAGGAAACCAGAGAAAACAGGCATAGATAGTCTATTTGCAAACAATGCAAACTTTAAGCCAAAACTGATCAAAAGAAACAAAAAGGTCACTTCATACTTGTTAAGTTAAGTAAGAGAGAAAAGAAATAGTGTCAGCTACAGAAAAATAATGCAATGCCATGAGTAAGTAAAATAAAAATTTTAAATAACTATAAATGTGAATGGTCACAATCATCAAAAGGCAGAGTAGCTGAATGAATCAAGAAACATCCAACAGGGTGCTATATACATGAAACACACAATGTACAAGTAGTTCATAGACTAAAACTAACAGTGGAAACCAGATTGCACTCAACAGAAACTGAAAACACGTGCAAGTAGTTACCCTATTTTCTGCCAAATGGACTTTGAAATTGAAATAACAACAAATGTGTTGGGGTTGTGGTAACAAAGGAATTCTTCTACATTGTCGGTGGGAAGGCAAACTAGGACAGCCATTGTGGAAACCAATCTGGAGACCAAAATTAGAGAATTGTGGGAAACCAGTTATCTTCTGAAAGGAATCTGCCATGAAGAGCCTATGTCTTACTACAGTGACACATGCAGACCAGTATTTATAGCAACACAACTTGGAGTAGCTAAAAACTGAAAGTGACCTGTATAGTCATCAACAAGTGACTGGATAGACAACATGCAGCATTCACAAAAATGGAACGCTACTCAGCTATGAAGAATGATAGACTGAGGTATTTTAAGATAGGGGATGTGCCTAAAAATATAATTTAGAGTGAAATAAATCAAACATTAGACCATCTGGTCTTTTCCACTTTACTGAAACAAAGTACGAACATTTACAATGGATAAAAAGGGATAGAAATGGAAAAGGTGCCAGATTTTGCAAAACAGGAAAATGGTCCACGGAAGCAAGGAAAGGGGAAAGGAGGGCGGGAAGAGATGAAAGGATTAAAGATACAGGACTAATATGCCTAAATAATGTAAATATTATAAGCTTTAACATGTGCTAAGAAAAATAGTACCGACAAGTATGAAAAGTTGATTGGAATATCAGAGAATGGGAGAGAGAAAGGTAAAAGGATCAAAACAAAGCTGTAGTATGAACGTGCAACCACTCCAAAAGATTTTTAGGAAGATATGAATTACAACTATGAACTAATAATATAAAATGAACAATGAAAAAAGAATCACCAAATGATATCAGATCTAATTAAAAACTTCTGCACAAGAACAACAACAGCTACTAGAGTGAAGAAATGGCCTCCAAAATGGAAAAAAAAATTCAGGTAATCCATGGACAGAGGACTAATATCTAGAATGTAAAAATAACTCAAAAACTTAATCCTCCCCAAATAAAAGTTCCAATCAGTGAATGGATAGCTTAAATGAACACACTATTCTTAAAAGATGTAGAAATTGGCATTAAATACATTGTAAAGCATTCAACATCACTGGATATTAGAGTAATGAAAAGTAAGACAACGCCGAGATTCCACCATACTTCAGTTACAAGGATGATCATCAAGAAAACAAATCATCATAAATACTTGTAGGCTGATGAGAGAAAAGGTACACTTTGGTGAAAATGTCACCAGTCATTTGGAATAACCTTATAAAATCTAGTAAATTTAAAGGAACTAAATCTCCAAAATGTAATTTCTATTTACTTGTACAATTCAAAAAATATTTTTAATATAAAATAAAGAAAATATCAAACTAGTAGTAACATCTATCCTAGTAAATTCTTCATTAATATTTATTATAATTACTGTTAGGTCATTTTTAAAATATAAGTCTTATACATTCTTTGCTCATATTAACTTGCTTATATTAATTTCTGACCTGATCAATCCATTTTTTTTTCTGTAACTGGGGATTGAACTCAGGCCCTTGCGCTTGCCAGGCAAGCGCTTATTCTACTGAGCTATCTCCCTGGCCCTGATCAATCCATTTTCACAATAAAAAATAACTTCAGTTGCTGAAGGCATGATTTTTGTTTTGAAAGTCCTGCTCTTCATTTTTGTGTCCTTGATGTAGAATTCTATGAAGAATTATAATTAGAAAATAATGCACACCACTCAGTATATTTATAGTCTTCTCAATGGGAAACAGATATGAGACATCATACCTTACCATCCTAATTCCAAATAAACTTGCATAGAAAACTATTTGATGACCAATAACATGTATATTTGAGTTGAATTGCAACTTGATTCCATTTCCAGACTTCAATGTGGTGATTTCTTAACTCTTCTCACAATGCAACAGTAAATTTAAAGCAAAGATGGTGTGATGTTCTACCTGAATTTCTTCCTTCCTTTTGCCTTAATGGTGACCACAATCTGCCTTTCCTACCGCCGAGAGTCATGGCCACATATCATTCATTTTGAAAAAGTCTGCATCAATATCAAATCTATAGAACTATATACATTTTTGTGGAAAACATTCTTTTATTTATTTGTTTTTCTTATTTCTTATAGATGGAAAGCGTTCTTTATTCTGCTTACAAAATCACCATGAAGTCAGATCAGGGCAAGTTAATCATTAACTAACACTGTGAAGATTTTAAGATTACTTTGACTGAGATATTGATGAGTGCCTCAGGGAATTTTCTCTTGTTGCTAGGACAAAATACCCAACACCCAGAATTAAGGAAGGAAAGGTTTATTTAGCTCACGGTTGTGGAGGTTGCAATCCATGCATAGCTGGCTCCAAGGCAGAGAGGCACATGGCAGAGGGCAGCTATGGATGGTGCTGGAAAACAGCAAAAAGCAAAGGGAGAAACAGCAGCTGTGTCAGCTAGCTGGCCTCTCTCCCCTCCTCCCATTGTAATACAGATTAACCATCCTAGGGACAGCATACAGTACTAACACCTGCTATCCCAGTATTGGATCAGTAATTAATCACAAACTCTAAAAGCTTCCCCATGACTGCATGAAGCTTCAGGGAGGCAACTAAACACAAGCCATAACAATGAACTGTTTTGTTCTATTATCACAATAACCACTGCTGGATGGCTCCTTACAATCTTATGTTTAAATTGGCACACTGTACAATGTGGGCCAGAAACTGACCATGCAAATACTTGGACTCAAAATTTCTCACTTCTCTTTTCCCTCCTTTGCATATTACTTTGTAGTGACTAAATCTTGTATATCTATGAATCAAACATCATGAGAACCTTGGGACCTCCTCCTCCTGGGGAGAAGCTCGGCTTTTCAGAGGTAACAAATCTCATCCCCATAGAGTATATATTGATCATCATGGTTTTTACTTTCCTTTATGCTGTTTCATATTTAAATACTATAAAACTCTGAAAAATTTACATACATAGATAAAATACTAACTAAACTACAGTTAACACTATACATAGTGAACAGTTCTTTTCTAACTTTAAAACTGGAGATTAAATTTTTGTTATTTTCTTACGCATGTATGTGGAGAGAATATTTATGTAACCCACTGATTAATGAACATTAGCATTATAGACTGTTCAGGCAAAAGGGATTTGAGGACAGCCATTGCTTGCAGATAGGAATGTTAAATATGTACAATGATAAAATTCTCAAAAATGAGTAAATAAATATTTATAGTTAATGTTGTCTAAATCAAAAGTTGATTTTATCTAAATCAAAATTCCCCAAACTCTAAGATTCTTTGTTAAGAATCATTTTAAGAAATGTATAAGAAACCAGACATCAATCACAACTAGATCTTGTAAAATCCTACATAAGAACATGAAATATAGATTTTTAAAACTTATCTTTCTGTCATAAATGCACAGGTGATGACAGCATACAAATATTGTTTTACAGGTACCCAGGAGCACCTTTACCTAGGGAAATCTTAGTTATTCCCTCACAGATGGCCATGTGACAGCATGCACTGTCAGATATAATTTTGTCTAACTTTAATTGTGCTTATTTTTTTTCCCATAAAACATCTTTTCTACTCTACATGAGATTGTCTTTTCTGGTTTATTATAAAAGCCATAAGGCTTTTACCTATCATTCATTTCTTCCTACAGACAAGCCCAGAGGAACTCATTTTAATTAATTTTTATTTCATTCTTTTTTATATTAGGTCAAGTTCTGGTATTTCACTATTAAATATTTTAATGTTCAGATGATACATAAATAATGTCATATTTTCTCCTAAAATGAAGTATAATAATAACAGTATAAATAGATCTTACTTTCCTGAATATATTAATTTGGACAGCTGAGCTTCTGTTTTGAAAGCTTTCTTTTTGGTTTAGAAGTTATTGCCAAATTTCTTTGGACTCCTTCTGTCAAGAAACCTAGTGCTACCACAATTTTTTTTCATGTAATCTCCTTTTCCTTATGGTGCATGCATCTGTTTGCAGTATTTTTCCACTCCACTGTAGCCATCAATGAATTCTTCTACTAATGAGTTCATAACTTGCATGACTTATTAGGATATGAACTTGGTTAGAGGCTGTTCACTAGAGCCATGGCTTGGAAGGGTTTCCCTCCCTTCTCCACTTCCTTGTCATTCTTTGCTCCTGGACCACCGCAACATGAGCTGTTTTCTCCTCCATACCACTCTGACATGCACTTTCTGCTTTAAGCCAGGTAACTATGAAATGAAACTGCAAAGAGAGATGAGCGCAAATGAATCTCCCCTTCTTCTTCTTCTTTTTTTTTTTTTGAACCGGCGATTGAACTCAGGCGCTTGCACTTGCCAGGCAAGCGCTTATTCCAGTGAGCTATCTCCCTGGCCCCCAAATCTCCCCTTTTTTAAATTGTGCATATTGAATATTTTGTCCTAGTGGCCAGAAAGATAATGAAACAACTTGGAAGTGGATAAATCTACAGAAAAGGCAGATAATTGATTGAATGTTATGAAAGACCGTAAAGTAATGGATATCTACCAGAAATGTTTTTAGAATAATAAAAAGATTTCCATGTTTAAGATGACAGAATATAAGTATAGTCCTTATTTTCATTTCCAAGTACTATAAAACCTCAGGAAAATTACATATAAATGTATATATATATAT
>NW_004524596.1:3518956-3527212 GCF_000260255.1 Octodon degus | reverse complement strand
AGAGAGAGAGAGGACAGATCAGGAGACCAGGATCAAAACAATGAAAAGATGATAAATTCTTTCAAACTTTTTTGCCATATAGAATTTAAACTGAAATCTAGGAAGCTGATATATCATAAACACATTCAAGCAAAGACAGTAAAATTTTCCCACAGAATTTGCTTCTGTTTCCTAAATGAGTACACAATGGCAATACTAACAAAATAAAATCTCTCAGATATTACTGTAGACACAAATAGGAAGAGAAAACACAGTGAAATGAAGTTGTGAGCCCTCCTTTAATCTCTTAAACAGCTACTGCAGATACCTTGAGAACCCGCACTTCCTGCCTTGCTGTCCTGTACTAAAGAAGCCAAAGGTTCAGCACTGAACAGTGGTAGGAAGAATAGTAGCTCTGAGAATTGATTATGGGTCAATAGAAACCTAATCTGACATCAGTGAAGCCACTTTTGACTTCCTGCTGTAGCAGTGTCAAAGGAAGATATGTAGAAACTGGGGACATTTTTTTTTTTTTTTTTTGCAGAACCAGGGATTGAACTCAGGCCCTTGTGCTTGCCAGGGAAATGCTTATTCTATTGAGCTATCTCCCCAGCCCCCTAAGTGGGTACCTTCACTTAACCACAGGTGAGTAGATATATAGGCAACAATTATTCCATAGTGCCATAGAGGCCAGGAAGGGAAAAAAATGAAGCACTCCTACATCTCACAAGACTGAGATTTCTTGAGAACTGTCAGGGGTCTCAGACCTATGCTGAGATCTCATAAGCCAGAACAAGGGACAAAAGGTTGCAAAGTCCTACTTTCTAATATTAACAATCAGATGTGGTTTACTATAAAATAAAGAAGTAAAGACTGTCTGGTCTCTTAACTAAAATATACTAAATTTAAGATTTTAGGAGAGAAATCACTCCTCATATCAAGAACTACTGAATCAGAAAAGTTTATAGAAGTGAATACTAAAATTGTACAAAATTGAATTACCTGGCAAGGTTTTTGTTTATTGTACATAACAATTGGATATATACATTTCCATTGTGAAAAAAATCCATGTCTTTTTTAACCATTATTAATTGATGGGCATTTGGGTTGTTTTCAAGATTTAGGTTTATATACTTGCTATTAAAACCATGGATGCACACATATTGCTGTGGTATGATGTTTCCAATTTTTCTAGAAAGATACAAAGAAGGAGAACAGCTCGGTCAAATGGGACCTCTAGTCCTAGTTTTTTGAGGAATCTTCTCAATGAATTCCACAGTGGTATTTACCATTCTAGGGATGCAAATTAGAACAATGCTGAGGTTCCATCCACTGCAGAAAGAATGGTCATCATCAAAATGTCATTGGAAAACTAATGCTGGAGGGGCTGGAGGGGAAAAAATAAAGTCTCCTTCACTGCTGGAGAGAATGTAGATTGGTGCAACCATTGTGGAAATACTTGACAAATTTTTAAAACTCAATGTAAGTAGTTAAAGTGAAGATACAAAAAGGAATTAGCAATAGGAAAAAACATAATAACTGAGCATGTTAACACTTTTTAATAGTAACACAACATGAATTATTTTCTCAACTCTCCAATAAAAAGGAATGGATAGATAGACTGGGTAAAAATAAAAATCCCACTAGCATGCTATAATCAAGAAACACATTTAAACCCAAATTAAATTTATAGACTAAAATATTAAAGGAAAGAAAATGACCTTCCATGTAACAGGGATCCTAGAATGGACAGAAATGTTAATGCTATTTTCAAACAAAATGGACTTCACACCAAACTGAACAGAAGAGGCAAAGGAGTTCACTAAAAATTGGTTAAGGGAACAATTTATCAGGACGAGATAAGAATTACAAATATATTTGCACCAAGCATCAGCTTACCTAACTTCATAAAACAAACACTACTGCATATTAAAGAACGGATACACACAAAGAAATTTATAGTTGGAGATCTTATTACCAATGATTGCAAATCAATCACCTAGAAAGAAACTCAGCAAAGAAATACGAGACCTACACTGCACTTCTAATGAATGAACTTTATAGATATATGAAAACTCATCTATCCAACTATATAATGCACATTCTTCTCAGCTGCTTAAGGAACGTAGACCACACACTAGTCACTAAACCGTTCTTAAATAAATATGAAAGAATGGAGATTAAACCATACATATTTTCAGAAAGTAATGCAATGAATCTATAAATAAATGGCAAAAGAAAACATATTATAGAAACATACAAATATTAAGCAGTAAACTCTTTATTAAACAATAGGCCATAGAAGAAGTCAAGGTAGATATTGGACAGTTCCCAAATCAAAAAATCGTGTTAATGCAACACTTATGGGACACAGTGAAAGAAATTCTAAGAGGGATATTTATAGCTATGAATACTCACAACATAAAAACAGTTAAGGTCCAATAAAGAGCCTACTTATATACCTCAAGGTTCTACAAAAACAAGACCTATCCAAATACATAGTACAAGGAAGAGAGCATGCTCTATTACAAAAAAATAGAGCATAAATTAATGAAGCTGAACATTAAAACAAATACAAATCATCAAACGATAAAAGAACTGGTTCTTTAAAAATAATTGCCCAACCCTTAGCTAGTCTTACCAAGAAAAAGGAAGAGACGCAAATTAATGGAATTATAGACAAGAAGCTTAAAGTCATAATGGACAACTCATAAACTCATAAAACTATTAGTAGTTACTGCAAAAACTTGTTCTACAATAAATCGGAGAATTGAGAAGAATCTCACGCCTAGATATATATAAATTATCAAAAGAGCCAAAATGAATTAAAACCTGGGTATAATACAATAGTAGAAATAAAATTGAGGTGGTATTAAAAAGCTAACAAAATCCTAGGACTCATTGGATTCATCATAAATGCTACAATAGCTCAGAATAAAGAAAACACAAATACTCTGCAAACAGTAAAATTATAAGGAGAAGAGTATTTCAAAGTCAAATCACCTATAAAGTGAAGTGCATTAGAATCACAGCTCATTTCTCAGTAAAAACCCACAATTAAGGAAAGATTGCAGTATGGTATTTAAAGTTCCAAAGAAAAGCAACTTCAACAAAGATTGATAGGACATAAAACTATCTTTGAAAACTGATGAATCAATTAGATACTTCCATGATAAAGAACATCTGAAGAAATTTAGGACCACAAAACCAGCACTCAAAAATGCTTTGGACATTCTGGAAAGAATTAACTAGTAGAATGGACCAAGCAGCAAGATCCAATAATATGCTGCATACAAGAATATTTAATTCAAAAACAAATTAATATACTGAAAATAAAAGGATGGAAAATAATGCTCAGTGTGATTGAAATACAGAAAAAGTAAGGTGTGCCTATTTAATTTGCAGAAATATGAAATTATAGCCAAGAATGATTAAGAGAGACAACGAAGGTCATTAAATCCTTGTAAAGGGAAGAATCCAAGAAGAGGTAACAATTGCAAATATATGTGCAACAAATACCAGTTCACCTAACTATATAATACAAATATTAATGGGTATGAAAAATTAAATAAACACTATTGCAGTTGTATTACGGGACCTCAATACCTCAATATCACAAAAAGACAGATCCACAAAGCAAGACATCAACAATAAAAATACTAGAAAGTAGCCAAACAAATGGATATAATAAATGTCTACAGTCCTCTGTCTCACATTAGAATACACATTCTTTTCATCTTCACACTTGATTCTGTCCAAAATAAACCACATAGTAGCTCATAGAACATGTGTAAAAAAATGAAAAGGAATTAAAATTATGCATATTATCAGACAATAATGCAATAAATTAAAAATCAAGTGCAAAGGAAACCATAAGAACTTCATAAACAATATAAATCAAGTAGCAACCTCCTGGAAAAACAAAGGGTTACAGATGAAATTAAGGAAGAAATTAGCCATTTTTCTTCAACTAAGTGAGGATTACAATACAATGTACTGGGACTGCCAACACTCACTGAAAGCAATCGTAAGAGGGAAATTCATAGCAGTGAATAATTGTATCAGGAAAGCAGACAAAGTGCAAATAAACAACTAGTGGTTAATATCAAATTTGTTGAAAAAGAAGAGAAAGCTAAGTCAAAGTCTTGTATGGAGTATAAAATTATTAAGATCAGAACTCATATATTGGAGACTAGAAAAACAGTACAGGGGCTGGGGATTTGGCTCAGCAGTAGAATGCTTGCCTAGCAAGCTGAAAGCTCTGGGTTCAGTCCTTAACAACAAAAGCAAAAACTAAACCTCCCCTAAAATACAATACAAAAGAATCAATGAATCAAAAAGTTGGTTCTCTGACAGATTTAATAAAATCGACAAACCATATCCAACCCTATGATAAAACAGGAAAAAAAAAGAAAAAAGGAAAGACTAAATTAGGAATTAAAAGGTTAAAATCAGAGCAGATTCTGCATGAATCCAGTTTACCTTCCTCTACTTTGAGAATTGTACCCTAACAAAAATGGAAAATGCAGAAGAAATGGACAGATTCAGACTGGGTGTGGTGGCGCGCGCCAGTAATCCCAGCTGAAAAGAGGAGAAACACTACTAGTCTAATATATGTAGTGAGACCCTGTAGACCCTGTACTAAACACATAAAAAAGAAATGTTTCTGTCTACAATCATTTGAGAATTTAAAACAGCTGCCTTGAAACATTTTCTGATGCAGGAAAACTCATTTCAAAGAGGATGCTGGGGGCCGGGAAGATGGCTCAGTGGAATAAGTGCTTCCCTGGCAAGTGCAAGGGCCTGAGTTCAATCCCCGGTTCTAAAAAAAAAAAAAATCAAACAAAGAAAGAAGATGCTGGATATCCAAAATATGCTTGGAACTTTCATAATTTGAGTTTTTGCTTATTGCTTGAAATTACTCCAAGATCTTCTTATCATTTTCAAATGACTTAGTCTTGAGTCATGTACACAATAGAATTTTAAAATGTTTGCTGTGTGGAAAGAAAAATCATAAGAGCATCAATAGCAAAAAAAAAAAAGAAAGGAAGAAATGGATATATTTCTAGATACATATAAATTATCAAAGCTGAATTAATAAGATATAAAATTCTTAAATAAATTATTATAAATCAGTGAAATCACTGTCTTCCAAATAGCTCAGGGGATTAAAGCTCCTGCAAGTAGGCACAGGGGCAAGGTGTTAAATCCCCGGGTCTGCCCTGTTGGCCCCACCCCAAGGACACATTGAAGTTTGAGTGGAGACTGGAAGTGGTGGCACATATCTGTAATCCCAGCACTTAGGAGGCTGTGAACAGGAGAATCTCTATGAGTCTGATCTAAAAGTGACACCCTGAACACCCTGTAGACCTATCTCTAAAATACAGGAAAAAAATTAATGAAATCAAAGATGTAAATATAAATCTCCCAACAAAGATAATCCCTGGCCCTGATGGAATTACTGCCAACTTCTACAAGAAATTTAGAGAAGATCTAATACCACTACTTATTAAACTCTTTAATGAAATTGAAAATGATGCAGTGCTCCTAAATTCATCCCTGGAAGCAAGCGTTGCCCTGATATCAAAAATGGAAAAAGACCCAAGTACGTAAGAATTGACAGTTCAATCTCCCTAATAAAGATACATGCAAAAATCCTCAGTAAGATACTGGCAAAGTGAATGAAACAAATCATATAATGAAGAGTAAATTATATACCATGACCAAGTTGGGGTCATCCCATGGAGACAGGAATGTCAACATATGCAAATAAGTAAATATAATGTACCATATTAATAGAATCAAGAATAAAAATCCAACGATTATCTCTCTAGACATCGAAGAGACTTTTGAAAATGTCCAACATTTAGTCATGATAAACACTGTCTCAGTTACTTTTCTCTCATTTTTGGGACAAAATTCCTGACACCCAAAATGAAGAAGGCTAAGATTCATTTAACTCACAGTTAATGGAGGTTTCAGTACATATTCAGCTGGCTCCAAGGCAAGGGAAGCTGTTCACGATGGTGGAAAACAGCAAAACAGCAAGAGCAAAAAAGGGAGGAGCAGTGGTGGGGATCAAGCCTTTCTTCTTTATATTACATCCTAAACCCCAGGGCAGGAGTAGCACTCACTCATAATACCAGAATTGGATCATGATTTAATCACAAATTCTAGAAGCCTACCACAGGACTACATGAGGCTTTGAGGGTACATCTATTTGCAAACCATGACAAAGACACAACAGAAAGTAAGAATAGTCTTTATCAAAATTTGATAAAATCTCTCTGTGACAAACCAACAATCAATATCATACTAAATGGACGAAAACTAAAAGCTTCATTTCAAAAATCAGGAACAAGGTAAAGATGTCCGTTGCCTCTACTCTTATCAAACATGGTCCTGGAAAATTCATCCAGAGAAATTAGACAAGACAAAAGAAAATAAAAGGAAAGGAAGAAGTTAAATATTATTATTCACAGAGGTAGTGAGATACTACATAGAATACTCAGAACTCCGTAGAATACAGCAGAACTCCACTAGTCCTACAGTTAATAAGCTAATTTAGTAGTGTAGCAGATACAAAATCAACACCCAAACACCAATAGCCTTCCCATACATAAACAAAAGAACTCACTTAGAGAGGAGTTAGAGAAGCACACATTTTATAATAGCATTCAAAAAAAATGAAATATCTAAGAATCAATTTAGCAAATGATATAAAACATCTCATTTAAAACTGCAATACTCTGATGAAAAAAGATTGATGTGGATATCACAAAGTGAAAAGATATCCCTTGTTTTTTGGAAGGAGGAATCAATATAGTGTAAATGGCCACACTTTCAAAATTTCTGTACAGATGTAGTATCATTTCAATAAAAAAAATCCAACAGTATATTTCACAGAATTAGAGAAAGCAATCCCAGAATTCATTTAGAACCAGAAGAGACCTAGACTAGCAAAAGCAGTTCTTGGCAACAAAGGCAAGGCAAGGGGCATCCAATCCCTAACCTGAATTTTTTTTTACTACAAAGCTACTATGGTAAAAACAGCATGGTACTGGCAACAAAAAGAAAACAGACCCAAAGATTAATAGAACAGATTAGAAGATGCAGAAACAACTCCAGATACACTCAGGCAATTTATATTTGACAAAGATGACAAACATATTCACTAGCAGAGAGTTAGCCTTTCTAATAAATCATGCTAGAAATGCTGGCTCTACACATGCACAAAATTAAATTTGGACCTATGTCTTTCACAATGCACTAAACTAAATTCAAAATGGATCAAAGATCTAACCATAGAATAGAAGTATTAAATCTGCTTGAAGATAGAATAAGTGAAACTCTTGAAGACACTATATAAATACATGCATAAAATTTGTACAGTTTCTCATTTTTAAATTTTTCATGAATTAATGTGTTCAAAGGAAAACTGTGCAGATCACACCACCTGATAATTAAAAATTCATAACTACAAGCTGGCTTTTGAAAGACTGCCATAATTTAGTGTTATGCTTGAATAAATAATATAACATTCAAGAAATTTTGTTTATCATTTTAAAAATTAGGCCACTAAGTTCACCCTGAGGGAAGAAGGAAAATGATTATTTGTTTACTGAAGTTAATTAAACTGAAAAATTATAATCTCTTGGATAGAGAGGAAGTTACTTTAATTTTCAATATACAATCATCATGCCAGAGAGATGAGCATCTTTATTGTCTTCTATTAATAAGTAGCTTTTGAAATACAACACTGGGCTGGCCAGATAGCTCAGCAGACTAAAGCGCCTTGTTAGGCAAAGCACAGTGGCCAGGATTTAATCCCCAGTGTGCCAAGCTGGTGCTGTCCCCAGGGCACTCAGAGATGGCAATTGAGACTAGGCTTGGCGGTGCGTGCCTGTGATCCCAGCGCTTAGGAGGCTGAAGACAGGAGAATCCCTATGCGTCCGATCTACATAGTGAGACCATGTAGACACTGCAGACCCTGTACCAAATACATTTAAAAAGAAATAAATATAAGATCTTTGATAGCTAAGAAAGCCATTGATTACATTCAGTATTCCTCTTGGTGCAATTACATATCAATACCCATATGCTATTGTAAGCTCTCCTATTATTTTACTATCAGCTTTCTTTCTTTCTTTCTTTCTTTCTTTCTTTCTTTCTTTCTTTCTTTCTTTCTTTCTTTCTTTCTTTCCTTCTTCCTTCTTCCTTCTTCCTTCTTCCTTCTTCCTTCTTCCTTCTTCCTTCTTCCTTCTTCCTTCTTCCTTC
>NW_004524596.1:3505830-3518856 GCF_000260255.1 Octodon degus | reverse complement strand
TTCCTTCCTTCCTTCCTTCCTTCCTTCCTTCCTTCCTTCCTTCCTTCCTTCGTTCCTTTTTCCTTTGTACCAATGATCGCACTCAGGACCTTGCACTTGCCAGGCAGGTGCTTATGCCACTGAACTGTCACCCAAGCTTGCGGTCAGCCTTGAGTCAAGTGAACTGTAAGAAAATTGGCCTAACTAAAGCACTGAAAATAAGATCTTAGGCATCTACTGTTTCAATTTCAAGACTATAGACTATATATGCATAATAATACTTCACTTTGAAATTAAGGTACTAGATACCATTTCCCTTATGTATTTTTATTTTCAAAGAAGCAATTATTTGTGCACTCCATATATATTACATATTTTATTACAATATAGAATACATATGATATTAGGTTCAGAGCTTCTAAAAACAAGCTCAAAATTGTAGAAGTGATCTTTCTCTACAAAATTAGACTGCTACTTTATTACAAATTGCATAGCTTATTATGAGAAACAATATAAGCATTCATGCTTATATTCATGCAACATAATTAAATGAATACAGCAATCTCAATAAATGAATTATATTCATTATGAAAATGCATCTTGTATATGGAAAATAAGTGATATGGGACAAATTTATCATTAGTTCAAGTATAAGAATTGGTGGCCACGGGGGCCTGCCCCTTAGCTCAGTTCTTTAAGTGGTTGCTTCAACAAAGCAGTCAGCCTCAGGTTGCTGTGGTTCAATCTTCAGAACTCAGGCCAGCGAAACCTGCCCTGAAGGCATTCTGAGCCAGCTTAAAAAAAAAAAAAGAAAAAATTGGTGTCCATGAATGGACCTCAGTGGGCACAGTACCTGCCTGGAAAGCACAAGGTCCTAAGTTCAATTTCTGATAAAAAAAAAATCAGTATCCATATCAACCTATGTGTATTATAGATGTATATTCACCTATTTATCCATATAGTATATTTCAACTTTATTAGGTAAAAGCTACCACAAGTATACCCTAAAAGTTAATGATTACCTTCGATAGGCAGTATTTGCATCTTTTAAATATTTTTGTATATTCCATTAATCTTCAATTAATTTGTACTATTTTAAAAGAAAAATGAACAAATACTATTCAAACTAGTGATTCAAGATTGAATTTCTCAATGATTGTTGTTAGGCCAATACAATAAAAATGTTACACCTAAAAACAGTCGTTAAATTAACTTGGAAAACATCATGTTTTAACTTGTGACAAGAATTTTGTATTACTATGCACCCTTAGAGAGTGCATTTTTGATATGTACTTTTACCCTATAATAAGGTTAAAATTGCACACCTACTTTCATGCAAATATCTACACAGATGAATACTTTGACAGATCATATAATATCATTTCTATTGAATTTTCAATGATATTACATCTAAAACATGTACAAAACAGACAATTTCAGTACATCTATGGATATAGGCTGATTCACTAATAGCTGTGCCTGTTTGTTAGTAATGGATAGCATAAGGAATCAGAATGCATTTGGCATGGATTTTAGGTGTAAAAAGAAAAAATGCAAGCATGTGTTCATTGGTCATTTTACTACTTCTACAATTTTTATCACACTAGTTATGTCAAATGTATCTTATCAAAAGCATCTGTAAATTCATTTCACTGTACAGTAACAAGGCCTGGATTTGCCCTCCATCTTTTCTTAAAACTTTATTTCAAAGAATAAAAACAAACAACAGCAACAGAGTAAAAAGCGATAGTACAGGTAGTACAGAGTCTCAAAACATAATTAAAAATTAACAATGATTGTTACATTACATATTTTCGTCATCAAATCTGTTCTTCAGATTAACAGATATAGTGGTACAATAATTAAACATTAATGTGTACTTTTAATAAACCTTAATTTTTTCTTGTCTGAGTGTACTTTGTATGTATATTTTTAAAATTTATTTTAAAGAGAGTACACTTAGGGATAAAACATTAGAAATGACATATACTTAGAAGAACAAGATAATAGATTTCAACCATGCTTTTGTATTGAAGTTTTCTGTCTTCGATGTAGTTGCTCAGATTATAGATACTAGCATATAATTAAAGTGAAAATTTTAAACATTAACTTATTTTTTAAAAATGATGGCAATGAGAAGTACAATCATCGATGCTATCCTGAATATATACTTGCATCATATCCTCCCTTACTTTTTATCTCTATTTTGTTTCCATTTGCCTCATCTCTATTGTTCATTATTATGTTCAGTTTCTTTCCATTTTACTATATCTATTATTCCTTTCAGAGTTTATTTATTATTTCAGGTGCTTACTCTAGAGAAACAATATGATATTTACACATGTGAGTCTGAATTTTTGCACTTATGAGTACAGCCTTTAGTTGCATCCTTTTACTTATAAAGATCTCAAGTTTGTCTTTATTGTAGCTGAGTAATACTAGATTGTATCAACATACCACATCTTTATTATCCATTCCTCAGGTGATGGGAATTTGTGCTGTTTCTGAGATTTGGCTACGACAAATTGTGCTGCTGTTAACGTGGTTGCACATATATCATAGTTGCATAACATTTTCAGTTCTTTTGGAAAAATATCCGAAGGGAGTAATGGGGTTGAGAGGAACGTCAAATCCTAATTTTTGAAGAGTCTCAAAACTACATTCCAAAGTGGTTGTACCATTCTACATTCCCACTCACAGTGGAGAAGTGTTCATTTCTCCCTGCAGCCCCTCCAGCATTTGATATTACTTGATTGCTTTATGATATCTATTCTTTCTGGAGTAAGGTGATATCTCAGTGTTGATTTCATTTACATTTCTCAAATGATCAGTCCTGTGCACATTTTTTCAAGTTTTTATTTGCCATTTGTATTTCTTCCTCTAGTAAGTATGTGTTCATCATAGATGCTTATATTTGAATTGGGCCTTTGAATTTTGGGGGCCTTATTTTTTGTTGTTGTTATGGTTATAAGTCCTTTGTTTGAATGACTGTTCGTTAAGATTATTTCCCAACTTGTGGATTGTCTTTTCACTCTGTGTATTATTTATTTTGACAAGCAGAAACTTCTCAGTAACATGAAATCCCAGTTGCTGGTTCTTTGAACTATTTTCTGTGCAGTTTTGCTTTTGTTCATGAACTCTTCGCATACACCTATCTCTTCAAGATTTCTACCTACCTTCTCTTAAAGTAGATTTAGTGTATCTGTATTAATGTTTGGATCTTTAGTACATTTTGACTTTAGTTCAGTGCATGGTGATAGACCCAAGTCTAGTTTTAATTTCTGTTACATGGAAAGCTATTTTTCCAACACTATTTGTTAAAGAAGTTATGTTTCTTCAGTCAAAATGTTTGGCTTCTTTGTCAAAGATAAATTTGCTGAGTTTGTTTGTGGTTGTGTCATATATTCTAATCTGTTCCATTATTCTGGTTTTTGTCATTACCATGCTGATTTATTACAGCAGATTTAAAGTATAGTTTCAAGTTAGGGACTGTAATACTATTTCCTTTGTTGGCCAGGATTGTCTTTCCTTCTATCTTTTTTTCTGGTTCCAGATGAATTTTAGGAATGATTTCTCTAGATTTGTGAGGTATATTGATAGAATATTGGTAGCAATTACATTAAAACTGTATAACTATTTTGGGATTGTAGCCATTTTGGCAATATTGCTTCTTCCTATTCAGGAGTAAAGGATATCTTTTATTTTCTGAATTCCTCTCCAATCTCTTTTTTTCAGAGTATTGTAATTTTCTTTGTACAGATCATTCTCTTCCTTTGTTAGACTGACTTCTAAGTATTTCACTTGTTTGTACACTATTGTGAAGGATATTGTTTATCTGATTTGTCTGTCAGTGACTTTGTTATCTGTGTACAGGAATGTTACTGATTTCTGCATGTTGACATTTTATCTTGCTATGCTACTGAATTTTATTTAACTGTAGGAGTTTCTTATTGGAGTTTTTTGGGTCATTCCTGTACAGTATTATTATCTGAAAATAATAATAGTTTCACTTCTTCTTTTACAATTCTTATTCCTTTTATTTCTCTCTTTTGTCTAATTACCCTAGCTAATACTTCATGGACTATATTGAATGGGAGTAGTGTCAGACATCCTTTTCTTGTACCTGATTTTAGAGAAAAATTTTCAGTTTTTCTCCAATTAGAATAATGTTAGTTAATGGTTTGCTATATGTGTCTTTTATCTGATTGAGATAGAGGTCATTAATTCATATTTTGGTAATGCTTTATTGTAAATCAGTGTTGGACTTTGTCAAAAGCCTTTTCAGCATCTACTGAGAGAACATGCATTTTTTGTTTTTGCCTTTGTTGATAGAGTATATTATATTAATAGATTTGAGTATGTTGAGTTATCCTTGTGTTCCTGGATTGAATCCTACTTGGCCATGGTATATAATCTTCCTGATCATTTGCGGAATTCTATGTAGTAGTAATTTATTGAGGATATTTGCATGTATGTTTTCATGAGGGAGATTGCCCTTTAATTCTCTTTTTTCACTGTCTTTTCCAGTTTTTGTATCAATGTACTACTTGCCTCCAGAAATGAAGCTGAGAAAGTTGCTTCCTTTTCAGCTTCCACGAAGAGTTTCAGTAGTGATGGGATTAAATTTTCTTTAATTTCAGGCTGGCCAGATAGCTCCGTGAATTTTGGCAGCTTCTTAGGCAGATGCAGGGACTAGGATTTGATCTCTGGCTTGCCATACTGCCCCACCCCTGGGGCAACCTGAGAAGGAAATTGAGACTGGGTGTGGTGGTGAGCACCTGTAATCCTAGCTGCTTGGGAGGCAGAAAACAGGAGGATCACTACAAGTCCAATCAGTGTAATGAGACCTTGCAGACGCTGTACTAAACACATTAATTTTTTTTCTTTAATTTGAGGTAGAAATCAGCTATGAATCCATGGGATTTTCTTTGTAAGTGCACATTTGATTACATTTTCAATGCCATTGGCTGATGGGTTATTCAAAGTTTTATATATTCTTGATTCAGTTTTGGTAATTTGTACATATCTAAGATCAGTTCATTTCTTTTGTGTATTTGATTCTGTGAGAGTAAAGATTTTCAAAGTAGCAACTGATGTTCTGATTTCTACAGAGTCTGTAGTAATTTCACCCCTTTCATTTCTTAGTACTTGAATTTGAGTTTCTTTGTTTCTTCTTTGTGATGAGGTTGGCTAGGGGTTTATCAATTTTATCTAATCTTTCAAAGAACCAGCTTTCTGATTCATTAATTCATTGTATTGTTTTGTTTGTTTAAACGGCATTAATTTCTGCTCTAGTCTTTATAATTTCCTGCTCTCGTTGGGTTTTTGAGCTTCACTTGCTCTTCTTTTTCTAGAAGCTTCAGGTACAGCATTAAGGTATTTACTTCTTCTTGTTCTGGTTTCCTAATATAAGATTACACTATATATTTCCCTCTGAGAACTGCTTTCATTGCATTCTACAAATTTTAGTAAGTTGTGCTTGAATTTTTTGGGGTTTATAGGTATTGTTTAAGTTTTTGTTTAATTTTGTCTATAATCCACTGTATGCTGAGGAGGATGTTATTTAATTTTTATGTGTTTACAAAGTTTTTGCAGATTCTTTTGTCCTTAGTTTCCAGTTTGGTTGCACCGTGGTCCAATAATATGCATGAGATAATTCAATTTTCTTGCATTTACCTATGCATTATGTATGGACTAGTATGTGGTCTATTAGAGAACATCCCATGTGCAGCTGAAAATAATATATATTCAGATGTTGGGTGGAATGCTCTGTTAATATCCACTAACTCCATTGTTTTTTAAAGGTTTTGCTCAGTTGCTACTTCTTTGCTAATTTTTTGTCTGCTTGACATATATTTTTGAAATAAGGGCGTGTTGAGGCCCTCTGTTAAGATGTTGTTATTGTTTATTGGATTTTTCATGTCCCTTATAGGTCAGTTCACTTGTATTTGGGGCACACAAATTTATGAACACAATTTTTTGCCTTGAAGTTTTCCCCTTACCAGTATGTAGTGAGATTTTTTATCTCGTTTAATGATTCTTGGTTTGAAGTTCAGATTGTCTGCAAACAGGATAGCTACCATTGCTTTTTTTTTTTTTTTTTTTTTTGAGTGCCTGGAGAATGTAGTATTGTTTTCCATCTTTTGGCTTTCAGCTTGAGAATTTATTTTTGGGTTAAACATGTCTCTGATACAGAGCATATGGTTGGATGTTGTTTCTTGATTGGGTCTGCTAATGTATTTCTTTTAATTGATGAATTGAGTTCATTTACATTGATGGTTATAATTAACATGTATTGGCTTAAGTTTTCATGTTAGTTTCCTGTTGTTGGTTCCCTACTTTTCCTGTTTAATTGTTTGCCATGTTTGGTGGGTTCTTTCTGTTGTTCATTTTGTAGTTGTGGTCATTTTGATTTTGTTCTAGAATGTGTTTTGGTAATCTGTGTAAGGTTGGTTTGCTCATCATGAATTGCTTTAGTTGGTTTTTTTTTTTCATGAAAGTATTTTACTCTCCCTTAATTTTCAAAAAAGAGTTTTTCAGAGTATATTTGTCAGATTGGAAGTTTTTTTTGTAGGACTTGAAATACTTGTCTCCATACTCTTCTTGACTTGATAGTTTGTGTTGAAAAATCTGATGATATTCTGATGGATTTTCCTTTAATGTGATCTGTTTCTTTTCTCTGGCAGCTTTTAGTATGTTGGTCTTCTGCTGAAAATCTGGGATCTTGATAATTGTATGTCTACTTGTAGATTTAATTACTATTACTTGATATTCTAGATGCCTCAATAATCTGAGTGTCACACGGTTTCCCATATTTGGGAAGTTTTCTACTATTATGTCTAGCCATATTCTTTTTATGTTATTTGTGTTGGCTCCTTCTTTATAATTATTGCCTTATTCCTATGTTGTTCATTCGTGCATTGTCTTGCAGATTTTGAATTATCAGTTCCAGGGGCTTTGCTGTTTTTAAGAGATTTTTCTCATTTCTGGACACTAGCTACAATAATACTTTCAAGATCTGGCAGTCTATTTTCACTTTTATTCAAATGGTTTTGTCACTTTTTAATGGAGTTACTGATTTCTTGCATATCTCTTAGATGCTGCTTTATTCTATTTCTTTTATATATTGCTCATTCAAGTTTTCCATCATTTTTCTTTTCTACTTTTTGTAGTCAGTGTCTTGTTTAAATAGGCTTAGTAATTCTTGCATTACAGTTATCATTTCTTTTTTACTTTAGTGATTTTTTCTGATCTTATTTCCTCTCTATGCTTTGGAAGTTGTTTCTTAGCTTCAGTTACTATTATTTTAGCGATTTCTCATGTGTGACTACTATTTCTTCTATGTTAGTGTCATCTGGATTTTTTCTGGACTTATTTGGGATCTGAGATTGCATTTTGTTCCTTTGTGTTTTCATTTTCTATTTCAGAAACAACTGTTTATTTTTATTTCTGTGATACATTTTTGTGAGAGTTTGATTTTAGGTAGCTGTTTCACCGCAACCTCTCACAGAATTGAAGACTCAGACAAAATGGTCAGATTCCTAGATAGGTACCAATTACCAAAACTGAATCAAGAAGATATAAAACCTCTGACTAACCCACTACCAATCAGCGAAATTGAAAATATAATCAAACAACAACAAAGAAGAGCTGTAATTCTAGGGCTGGGGAAGCTGAAAAATCGGAGGATCAGTATGAGTCTGAGCTGTGTAGTGAGACACTGTAAGAACTAAATACATTTAAAAAAGAAGAAGAAGATATCACTTAAGAGAAGACACTTATGATAAATCCAAATGCAATTCCTATAAATTAAAAAGAAGATGCAACATAGAAGATTGATGGATTGAATATAATTTTATAGTCAGAGACCAGCAAGATGGCCAAGGCTAAGGGCTCTCAGAACATAGAATCCTCATGGTGAAAAGCATCCTATGGTGCAGTCCAGTAAGATGTGCCAGGTCTAGGGCTCCCCAAGAAGAATCCAAACTAGAGGCACTGTTTTCTTCAGGAGGGAACTCAGGTGAGATGGTCTGCTCTGAGGATTCCAGGTATGTTGGATGCACCCACATAGAACTCTGCGGTACTAGCTTACAGACATATTCTGAATTTATTATCTGTTTCGCTATATAGCAATAGTGTTTGCCTCTATGATCTAGTATACAAAAGCATTAGCTACCAAAGTTGTTTAATTTCTAATTTTTTCTTAATATTGTTATTATTATTGCTTGTTGTACTACTATAACTAGGAAAATATATATGTCTTAACCACATATTATCTCTTGGGAAGTAATACCTGGAAGTCCTGGGTAATAATCTCACGAAAGCACTATACCAAAGGATAGAAGACAGTGACAAACAGAAACAGGTATCTTACTCTCAATCAATAGAGAAGACAAGATATAGGGACACACACAAACTAAGAATCTCTGACACACAAAAGAGGAACCTGAATAACTGACTCTTTACAGAGGCTGTATATTTCAGAGATATACCTAACTACTATTCAAATTTTATGAAAAATATCATAGAAATCAAAATAAAGAGTTCTTTGCGAAATAGAAAATGACAAGACAAAGGAGAAAAATAAAACCTTGGGACCCTATCCAAACCAGAACAAATTCAGGAGACATCAGCATAGAAGAAATTGGTAGTCACACACATCTAATCTCTGAAATAATAGCAACTGAAGTGAAGAAACCACTGCCGAATTGTGTAGAAGAAATAAGATCGGAAATAATCTGCCAGGTAAAAAAGGAATTGATAACTATAATGAAAGAATTACTGACCCTATCTAAAGAAGACATTGGAAAAAAAGTAGAGTATAGAAAAATGATGGAATCCTTGAATAAGCAATATAGGAAAGAAATACAGTGCATGAAACAGATTCAAACAGATAAACAGGAAATTAAAAATTCCATTAAAAGGTGGAGAATCCAGCTGAATGAAATTGATGCTAGACCCTCCGGCCTTGAAGACATTGTTGCAGCTAGTATCCAGGAAGGAAAAGATCTCTTAGAAACAATAAAACCAGGAAATAATAATTCAACAGCTACAAAATTATGCAAAGATGAACAACATAAGTCTACTAGGTATCAATGTAAAAGAAGGATATAACACTAAAAACTTACACAACATTTTACACAGTAATATCATATAAATTTCTAAGTATGGGGAAACAAGCTAATTCAGACAACTGAAGCATGTAGAACTCCAAATAGCACCAACCAGAATAAATCATCATGCAGACATAATAATCAAGATCCAAGAAATTCAGCACAAGAATTTTGCATACTAAAAGCTTCAAAGAAAAGAAGCATCACATTTAAGGGAAATCCCATCAGAATCTCAGAAAATGTCTCAAAAAAAAGCATCAACTTAAGAAGAGCATGTAGACAAGTATTTCAAATCCTTGAAGAAAAAGTAAAACATCCAAACTGGAATGACATACCCTGAAAAACTGTCTTTTATAATTAATGGAAAAGTAAAATACTTCCATTTAAAAGAACAATTAAAGAAATTCATGACCACCGAGCCAGCCTAGGGAATACTGAAAGATATTCTGGAAACAGATAAAATAACCACAACTCCAAGAAGAACAGAGAAAAATTACAAAATAAGGCAAACAATTAAACAGAGGTAAAGTGGGGTACCTCAGAAGGAAAATAACATGACAAAGATAAGCCGATAGGTATAAATTATAATGACCAATGTAAGTGAACTGAATTCACCAATTAAAAGAAATTGACTGGCAGTGTGGATCAGGAAACAAAAACTAACCATATGTGGTGAACAAGAGACACATTTAACTCAAAAGGAAAATCACGGACTGAGAGCCAACGGATGAAAAACAATATTCCATGTGCCAGAAGCTCAGAAAAATCAAGGGCACCTATTCTATTTTCAGACAATGTGAACGTTGAACCAAGATTGATGAAATCAGATAAAATGGTCACTATATACTTGTTAGAGGAAAACTTCAAGAGGAATAGATAACAGGTACATATATGTGTGCACAGAATACGGGAGCACCCAACTATATAAGACAAGTTTTAAAGGACATGAAAAATTTAATAACCTGTAACACAATCTCATGATCTGTTTTGTTATATAGTAACATTAACAGGGAATTTTAACACCTCATTATCTGAGCGAGACAGGTCAACCAGATAATAAATTAGCAAAAATGTAGCAGAACTGAACCAAACCTTTCCACGAAATGAATTTAGTGGACATATGCAGAATGTACTACCCAACAACGTTTGAATACACATTCTTTTTAGTTGTACAGCTGGGGGTCTCTAAGATAGACCACATTGTGGCCAATAGATAATGCTTAAGTAAATGCAAGAAAACTTAATTTATAGCATGCATATTATCAGACTACAGTGCAACCAAACTGAAATTAATGACAAAAGAAATTGCAAAAATCCTATAAACACATGGAAATTAAATAACACTCTTCAGCAACCAATGGACTATGGATGAAACTGAACAATAAATTTTAAAAATCTATAATCTAATGAAAATTCAAAGACAATTTACCTGAACTTGTGGGATGCAATGAAAACAGTTCTCAGAGGGAAATTTATAGCAGTGAACTCACACATTAGGAAAACATAACATGAACAAATAAATACAATTAAAAAATAAGTTGAAATGTAATCAAATAAATACCCTAGTGCTGTATGTGAAACTTCAAGTAAAAGAAGAGCAGGCCAAGCCCAAATCCCAAAGAAGGCAGGAAATTATGAAGACTAGAGTCACAATTAATGCCACTGAGAAAAAGAAAACGATACAAAGAATTAACGATCAAAAATTTGGTTCCTTGAAAAATTAAATAATTGGTAAACCCCTAGAAAACCTCAATAATAAGAGGAAATAAAATCTCAAATTCAGGTAATAAGGAATAAAAGGGGTGAAATTACTACAGACCATGTGGAAATTCAGAAGATCATCATTAGCTACTTTGAAACTCTTTACTCTCACAGGACTGAAGACACAGACAAAATAGACAGATTCCTAGATAGGTACAAATTGTCAAAACTGAATCAAGAGATATAAAACTATCAGGTAAAAATAAATTGAAAATGTAAATGCCAACAAAGAAGAGCCCATGCCCTAATAGATTCACAGCTAAATTCTACATGAAATTAGAGAAGATACAAACCTTCCTCAAACTCTTCAATGAAATTAAAAAGGAATGAATATTTTCTACTTCATTTCTGGAGCATGTATTAAACTAATACCAAAATTGGAGAAATGTCCAATGAAAATAAAGAATTATAGGCCAATCTTCATCAGGAAAACCTACATGCAAATGTCCTCAATAATATACTAGCAAATAGGGCTGGCCAAGTAGCTCAGCAGATTAAAGCACCTGCAAGCAGGCACAGGGGCCAGAGTTCGATCCCCCGTGTGCTGTGCTGACCCTGACCCTGGGGCATTCTAGATGATGATTGAGACTAGACCTGTTGATGCTCACCTATAATCCCAGCACTTGGAAGGCTGTAAACAGGAAAATTGTTATGAGTCTTATCTATGCAGTGTGACCCTGGATACCCTGTACACCCTTCCCTAAAATACAGAAAAAAATAATACTAGCAAATAGAGTGAAGGAAATCATTCAGGATTATAGACCATGACTAGTCAGGATTCGTTCCAGGAATGCAAGGATGGTTCAACCTACTCAAATCTTTAAATATAATACACCATATCAACAGAGCCAGTAACATAAAACACATAATCATGTCAATAGATACAGATAAGCCTTTGATAAAGACCATTATTCATGATCACAACATAACAGAAAACTGGAATAGAGGGCCTCTACCTCATTCTGATAAAAGTCAACTATGACAAACCAACAGCCCACATCATTCCAAATGGAGAAAAACTGAAAGTTTTTTCTCTAAAATCAGGTACAAGACAAGGATGTTCATTAACCCTACTCCTATTCAATATAGTTCTTGAAATATTAACCAGAGCCATTAGACAAGAAAGAGAAATTAACAGAATAAGAATTGGAAAAGAAGAAGTTAAACTATCATTAGTTTTGAAAATGTATTATTCTACATGGCAAACCAAAAAAGAAAAACCAAACCTCCAACAATAAACTTCTAGAATTAATAAATAAGTTCATCAACATAGCAAGATAGAAAGTCAACACGCAAAACTCAATAACATTCCTATACACAGACAACAAACTTACTGAGAGAGTAATGAGAGAAAAATACCCGCACAATAGCATACAAACAAATTAAACACTTCAGAATCAATGTAACAAAGGAAGGAAAAGATCTGCCATGCAAATTACAATAATCTGCAAAAAGAATTTGGACAGGATGTCTGAAAATGGAAAATTATTTATTGATCCTGGATGGGAAGAATCTATTTTGTGAGAATGACTATAAACCCAAAATTGTTATATAGATTTAACACAGTTCTTGTCAAAATACCATCAACATACCTTACAGATCTGGAGAAAACATTGCAAAAATTCATCTGGAACCAAAATGACCTAGAATTGCAAGGGAAATCCTGGCCATCAAAGGCAAGGCACAAGGTATTACAATCCCTGTGTTTCAAACTATACTGCAAAGCTACTGTGATAGACTCAGCATGATATGGGCAAAATAAAACAGTCCTGAGAATCAATGGAACAGATTAGAAGATGCAGACACAACTACAGGCACACTCAGTCACTTTGTCTTTGTCAAAAGAACCAAAAATATTCACTGGAGGAAAACTAGCCTCTTTGACAAATAGTGCTTGAAAAACTGGCTTTTCACATGCAAAAATTAAACTGGATAAGGTTATATCACCATGCACTAAGCTAAATTCAAAATGGATTAAAGATTGAAATATTAAAACAGCAACACAAATGCTACTGGAAAAGAAAGTAAGTGGAACTCTTGAAAGCATAGGTATTTACTCTCTTTAAAATAAATTAAAGGGGCTGGAGAGATGGCTCAGTGGTCTAAGGCACCTACTTAGAACAAGCTTGGCAAAGCATCAGGGACCGCGGTTCAATCCCCCAGCACCACATGC
>NW_004524596.1:3498165-3505714 GCF_000260255.1 Octodon degus | reverse complement strand
AAAAAGGGCAAGGGGAAAATAAAGTTTATTGAAAGGAAGAGTGAATCATTAATCATTTGATCAATCTTACATACCTATATCTGGTAGTCTGAACAAAAATTGATAATAAAAATATATAATATATCAAACACTGTCAGTATTCTATTCTTGCTCTGAAATGCTGCACCATGTGTACTGTCATATACTGCTTTTTTGTCCTTGTCTTCTTATTTGTTTTGGTTTTTGTACTAATTTTTCTCCTTTAAAATATTATACTGAATCCAAATGAAGTCACAAATTAAGGAAACAAAATAATGATTGGACAAATATGAAAATCATAACAATGTGAAAAATTTATATCCAAAGGTATCAACATTAACATTAAGCGCAAAATATTAGAATAAAAAATAGCTATGGTAAAGTATACAAAAACAAAGTCCCACCATATAATAAAGAAAGCATGTGCCAGGGAGATTGCTCAGCAATGTAAGTGTCTGCCTAGCAAGTGCAAGATCCTGAGTTTGATATCTGGCACAAAAATAAAATAAATAAAGCAAAATAAAATAAAAGAATACATGACCTTAGAACAGTGATTCCTGTCCATTGTGCAAATGCTAGTCGGCACAGCACCTGCCTGGCAAGTGCAGGGTGCTGTTTGATTCCTGGGAGCAGAAAAGCAACAATGTAGTCACTGGAGAGTAAAACTCCTAAAAGAAAATGCAAAAGAGCAAGCATTAGGATATGATAATGACACAGGTATAAGCTTATCAAGAAGCTGTAAAAACCCATTTCTGTATGAAAATAATAGCATCTTTTGCTTGATTTCTTACACTTGGCCGAATGGCTCTGAGATTCATTCATCTGTTACCACATGTCAGTAATGTATTTCTGTTAAGTTTGTCAGAAATCATTCTGCTCACAAGAAGAGCACCAGCACACTCCATCGCCTTTCAAAACCTTCCTTCTGAACATGCAAGAGTTTTGGGGGGATATTTTACATCTAAAAAACACCAAGGTGCAATATTCGGGTGTATATTACACCTAAATTTATTTTAACAGTTTGAGAAAGTACCACACTTGCAAATGTTGTGAATTATGTCAAAAATTTAGTGCTATTCAGAGCCACATATATTTCTTTATTTGCCACATTTTAAAAATGTGTTGATTTTATAAGGTAAAATTGCATATATTGGTTTTTAAAGGTACAATTAAACTTTCATGAGTGAAGTGTAACTTCAGTTACTTAATGTATATTAAATTGTATTTGATATTATTTTCTTTCTTTCTTTCTTTTTTTTTTTTTTTTTTTTTTTTTTTTTTTTGGCAGTCCTGGGGATCAAAATTGGGACCTTGTGTTTGCTGGGCAGGTACTTATGCCACTGAGCTAAAGCCCCAGTCCTCTTATTAATTCTTGTATACATGTTCATGATGTCTAGTGAGTCTATAGTTCATTTTCTCCTTTTGTGTTGAATTCAAATAGTGTTGTGACATTGAATGTCATATGAAATATTCTCTTCTTTTATGGAAGATTTTTTGAAAAATGGCATTATTTATCTTTTAGGTATTTTTAACATTCCCTAGTGAGGAAATCTAAGTCAAAGGGAAGATGTTTTTATTCCAAATTAAATTTTAAAGTTACATATTCGGTTTAATTCTTCTTGAATAAACTTTAGTCATTTGCTTTTGCCAAAAATTGGCAAATTTCATCTAAGTTATTAAACTTATTAGCATAAAGAAACACAAAACATTAATATTATTTTACCACCAAGATGGAACTTAGGGCCTTTGCACTGAGATTCATCCACAGTTCTTTTTCATTTTATTATTGTAAATTTTGAGATAGTGTCTCAGAACTTCAGATCAACCTGGGCTCAAATTTATGATCATCCTGTCTTGGCCTACTGGGGTGCTGGGATTATACCCAAGCACTGCTCTATTTTAGATTCTTAATTCAAAGTAGTGGGGGAAGAGGACGGGAAGAAGTAAAAAGGATTAAGATAAAATATGTATATGCAATGTATATGTACCAACTAACCACCCAGTGGATGAGTGTATTCGTTGGGTATTACAAATATGTTCTAGAAAATCCTCAAAATATGTAAAAGCTTTCACATTAAATTTTAACGTATTTGGTTGTTGCAGGTTCTCACTATGCAGCTTGGACTTGTGGTGATCCTCCTGCTTTCAGCCTCCCCAGCGCTGGGATTACAGACAGGCATCACTACGCCAGGGCTCTGTGGCAAGCTCAGTCTGCCTGGTGGGCAAGGCTGGCATGGCTTGTGGTGCTGGAAATCAAACCTTGGTCCCTGCTCTGACCTCAGCTTGCCTAAGCAGGCACTTTAGTCTGTTGAGCTCTCTCACCGGCCCTTCACACTAAGATCAGATGTATTTCCTTCAAATTGAATGCATTCAAGTTAATATTAGATTAATATTTATAATTAAGTCTTTTTAAAATGTTCAAGTCCAAAACAGAAACTATTTTCCAACAAAAGCTAACATTGCTCTTCAATATTTGCATTTTAGCTTTTGTTTTTGTTTGTTTATTTGTTTTGGGGGTTTTTGGCCAGCTCAGCCCAACCTGAAGGCAGGCTGGAGCAGCGTGTTGTGACTGTGATCGGGCCTCCTGTGCCTGCCTAAGCTTGTCTAAACAGGTGCTTTAGACTAATGAGCTCTCTTGCCAGCTTCTATTTATATTTTAGTAAGAATATCAATTTAAAATAATAAAATATCAAAATTTCATACTGTAAATTTTAAAGAAGAAATGGAACATATTGAAATCTTACATGAATTTCACTCAATATGTGTTTAGTCAGTAAGGATTTGTGTGTAACATTCTAATTTGTTCATCTAAATGTTTGTTTAAATGAGGAAGCAGTTGACTATTTTAGAGAAGCAATTCGAAATTATACATATAGTTGTAAATTCAAAAACACAATCATTTGTGGGGTAATTATAATCATTCTACAAAACATAACAACTCTGAACTACATTATGTAAATAATTAAATTTCTCATTTGTAAAATTTGCTACAGTTTGTGAGCAGAACAACAGTGGATGATATGGACGTTGTCATTATTTTTAATAGCTAAAATTATTCCGCTTATGACCCCCATTTATTTTCATCAAAAACATCTTTTTCACAGAAAACATTCATGTGTAAATATTTAAATCTTTAATCAGGTGGTATATTTTCAAACATTTCAATCTTACCACTGCTTCAATCAACCCTAGCAAATTTCTTTGCTAGTGAGATGCACTGTATTAGACATTACTATTTCTGTTATATAAGTAGTGCTACAGTAAGAACTCAGATATTCCTGCCTTAAATACTTTACCAATTGTAGTTAATTAATTATTTCCACTTTTATCATCCAAGAAAATTTTTATTTTCATGAGTTTCTTTTAAGTTCTGTAAAAGCTAATACTGTGAATTTTTCATCAAGCCTAAGCATACTTCCTTCATTCAATTTAATAAAATCAAACACTTTTTCTGATACAAATACTGCAACTACCAACTATGAGAAACGTACTTTCCTTGTCATAATCAAAGCAGTTCAATAAGTATTTCCACGTTGGTCTCTATGCAACCAGTACTTCTGATATTTGTGTAAACAGAGTAATTAATCATTTTCATTTCCTATTAGTTGTTTTATTTAATATAGTTTATTATTCTCTGTAACTAATTATAATTATTTTTGCTTGATATTTGACCACATGGGTTAAGGGTTTATGCTACTGTATAACAGTAACATTTTCATAAAACAAAATCTATAGATAACCTATGGAACTAAGCAATGTAAAGATGACCAGAAATAAATAAGAATGCTTCAAATTGATCAATGATATTAATTCATCATAAGGTTAATTTCAATATCTCTTATATGTTTTCTTCTGCTGATATCTTATTTTATATCTTGAGATACATTTTTCATTTTCCTAAAAGACTTTAGATGGTCATCATTCCAAGATTTATGGGTGATCTCTGGTCTCTGCCATATAATGTTAAAAATTTTGTAAGCTCTCTGTGAATGTTTTGATATACTAATTATATGCATTGGGGGGAGTGGTAAATGCACATGCTGCCTCTTCATCACTCTGTTCCTTCTCCCTTTCCTCATCTTCACCCACCCTACATTTTCTGCCCATCTCTGCACAACCTACCTCTGTTTCCTAGCGTCCCTTTCTAATTTTGTTTTTTACATTATTTAATTTTCATTTCTCACACCAGAGAAACCATGCATTATCTAACATTCTGTATGTGATTTATATTGCTTAACATTTTAATCTCAAGATGCATTCATTTTTTCCTATGAATCAATTTTATCTTTTTTATGGCTGAGTAATACTCCATTGCTTCCTATAACAGATTCTTTATTAATATATCTGTTTATGAGCTTGTCAGCCATTTCCAAAACTTAGCTATTATTAATTTTGCAACACAAAAAAACTTGATATGTTAATATCAATTTTTTTTACTTATTCACACATATTAGCAAACCGGAAAAAAATAAAGCGTTCATATGTATTGCGACAGAAACTCTGTCATAACAGGAATTTAAAATGTTCCTAAAATATTCCTCACATAGATAAATGGTTTTGCATATAAATATTTTGAGTATTTTTTGCTTGATCAAATACAGTTGTTTACATTTATTTATTTTAATATATGTGGTTGTTACAGGATCTCACTATGCATCTCGAATCTCTGATAATCCTCCTGTTTTAATTATTCCCAGTGCTGGGATTACATCTCTATGTTACTGGGTCTGAACTCTGTGGCCAGCTCAGCCCACTCTGGGGGTGGAGCTGGTGTGGTATGTGGTGCTGGGGATTGAACCACTGTCACTGAACTTGCCTAAGTTTGTCTAAACAGGTGCTTTAGTCCACTGAGCTATCTGGCAGTCCCTGGATGCTGTTGGTTACATTAAAATAGTTTCTTTTATTCCCGTTAGAAATTAATGATTTTAACAACTTCCCTTCTGGTGATATTCAGTCATTTATTGTACTTTGCTTGTTTGTTCTACTTACACATATCCTCTAATTTACAGCCATGCCTTTCAGAATGGACCCAATCTCAAATGTTATGTATCCTCTATAATAATTGATTATGATATTTTTCCAAGTTTCAAACATCCTTGAGTTCTCTGAATGAAATGAATCTACTACTGTGCATAATTTGACATGTTTTCCTTGCTGATATTGTACTTGGATATTTTGCATCTGTAATTTCAGCAAGCTTTTTAGAAAAGCCTTACTCTTGCTTTGGTATAGAAATTATACTAGGATAACCTTTAGAATATTAGCTATCATAACTTAAAATAGCAGAAGTTTAAAACAGTAGTTATATTTCTTACTGCCTACTCATTAGTCCTCCAGAGCTCTGCTTCATATCATACCCTGGGGCTCAGACAGACAAGTCATTGATTGGAATATCACTCTTGACGGTAGAAATTTAAGAACCAGAAACAAAGGTCATTCTAGGATGTCAATATTTCCATTTCTGGTTAAGAAATACTGACTTAATCTACCTTCCTCTGGATAAAATATTCTTATGCCCATCAGTATAAAAGTTCATCAGAAAACAGAATTTACATCAAATTCAAGTTTTCTGGTGATATTCAGTCATTTATTGTACTTTGCTTGTTTGTTTGTTTTTGTGGTACCAGGGATCAATCTCTAAACCTTACCCTTGCAGGTAGATGCTTATTTCACTGAGCTATATCCCTAGCCCTCTTCAGTTGTTTTTACACTGAAAGGTGATGTTCTCTAACTCTACTGGACTGGAAGATAAAATGTTATACTAACAATATCTCACACATTGATTATACATGATGGAACAGGATCTATCACTACAACTGTTACATTCATGCATAAGTGGAGAAAATAAAGACAAATGGGAACCCCTTTCCTTAAACAAGTCTGCTATCCCATTTTGAAAACATGTTAAAAGTACCTCACTGCAAATATTGTTAATAGTTCATCAGTAAGCTTAACTCTACTCCTTGGAAGTATTTACACTTTATCTTATTTTTGGTTTTAGCTTTACTATTTGAGAATTTGCCCCTTTTTCATCTCCCTTGACCACACTGAGGAGTGAAGTGAGTTTTGGAGAACATGTTTAGAAACTGGAAAGATTTTTTTTTTCTTTTGCCTGTAAAATACTGTGAGACCAAAAGTTGATTTAAGATAAGGAACAATCACACAAATTCGTATGTCAGTATTCGTGGTTTCTTCAGCAGGTTAAACATTTTATTACTCATGTGCTTTACAAAATGCATGTCAAACTCAGGAAAAAGGATTGCCTGTTGTATTTTTATCTAAAAATTTTACAATTCTAGTTTTTCACTTATGTCTTTAATCTACTTTAAATTAATTTTTGCATATGATGTAAGGTAAGGATAATAGTATGTTTGCATATGGATCTTACATCATTCCACTAACTTTGCTGAAAAGATTATCTTTGCCTTTTTAAAAGGCTTGGACAACTTAGTTTAAAATTAATTAAGGATATTGTGTAGCAGGGCCATCTGTGGACAATGTTCTTTTTTTTTTCTTTTCTCCTAGTTATATATGTTTTACCAACACCAAAATTTATTGAACACTGTAATTCAAACCCAGGTATTGTGAATTATGTGACTTTTTTCTTTGGAAATAACATTAATTTAGTTGCACTGATATAACAGCCTTTACATTTTCATGTTTCTCAATTTCTAGTTCCAAATTTCTCTCAAAACTTTTAAGAACTTTTTCTTGAATTTGAATATTCATTGTGAAAAAAGGAATATTAATATCATTATTTTCTATCTAAAGTTTTGTGTTTCTTTCCATTAAATATTATCTCAATAGTTTTTGAGCTTAACATTTAAATGTAAGAATTTCTAAAAGATATTTATAAAAATTTCATCTGTTTTTTGTGATCCTAGTCTTACATATTTTCTGACTAATATATAAAAATAAAATTAAAAGTTCTATGTTCACCAAATATCCTGAAATATTAATAAATGTTGTATTTTTCTAGTAGGTTTTTATACAAAAGATTTATTCATAAACATTTTGTTTGGACAATATTTCACTTTTATTCTTCCTTTTAAATAAGGATGTCTTTATTTCTTTTTAATCTTATAAGAAAGTTGAGACTTACATTAAATTCAATTAAGAAGTGACAAATGTAAGGGCCAGCCAGATAGATTGGTGGAATAAAGCACCTATTTAGTCAGGCACAAAGACAAGTATTCAATCTTTGGCATGCCATGCCAGCCCAGCTCCCGGAGTGTGCTAAGAGGGCAGTTGAGACTGGGCTTGGTGACGCACTCCGGTAATCCCAGCACTTGGGAAGCTGAAAGCAGGAGATTCACTATGACTCTGACTTGTAGAGTAAGACCTTGTAGTAAAATACATTTTAAGAAAAAGAATTGAAAAATGTTACTCATACCAGATAATATGTTAGCTATGACTTTATGTAGCTTTCTTTTTCCATGATTAGAAAGCTCCATACAGTACCGAACAAATGAAATTTTACTTTTTTAAATCATAATTTTCTCTCTCTCTCTCTCTCTCTCTCTCTCTCTCT
>NW_004524596.1:3485723-3498065 GCF_000260255.1 Octodon degus | reverse complement strand
TTTACTTTGAACAGTAAAAACAAGAGCAAGTAAAACAAAAACAAAGACTAGAACAGGGTAACATATAACAATATATAAGTTACAGATTTTCAAAACAAGAATAGCTTATTAACAATGATATTTATAGTATCTATTTTTATCATTAAGTTTGTTGCTCAAATTAATAGATATAGGTATACAAGGTGAGATATATGATTGAATATTACCACACATTTTCATGAAAACTTAATTTTTGGGGGGCAGAACTGGGGATTGAAGTCAGGCCCTTGTGCTTGCAGGGAAGCCCTTATTCCACTGAGCCATCTCCCTGACCCCCAACTTAAAGTTTTGTTCTTCTTACATTGTTTTTAGTGAATGGACATTTAGTTTTTCAAGTTTTATTTTCTTACTATGGCATATTTGTAGGTTTTTTTTTTTTTTTTTCAGTGCCAGGGATCGAAGTCAGGACCTTGTACTTACCAGGCAGGTGATTAACCCACAGAGCTATCTCCCCAGGCTGCATATTTGTAGTTTTAAAATTTACTTAGCTAATACTACAGATTAAATAGACTGTGAATGTTAAAGTAAACTTACCTTCATGATCTTGTATGCCTTCTACAAATAATTTTACACCTCTAATTAATAGCTTTTATTTGCATTTATAATATTGTCCTTTCATCACCACATAATGTTGACCTTATAAGTCAATCTGGAAATTTTTCCCTTCTTTTCTATTTCTAGAAAAAATTGCAAAGCGGGTATTATTTCATTAGTAAATTTTAGAACAATTCAACAATGATTATAACTGGCTGCAGTGTTGATTTATGAAATGTGTTTTAATCATTAGTTCAATATTTTATAAATACAGTAGTTTTTAGGTTATATTTTGCTTGTTTATGTTTTTATTCATTTTAATAAGAAAAAAGATAAAATAGTGAAAAAGTTTCAAAACAGGTTAGTAGGACATTTACAATAATTAAAACAATGCAAATTGTTGTCTTCATAGTATTTATTCAGAGGACAAGATGCAGGCATGATATCTTGTCTAAACAATACTAGTACAAACGTTTATTCTCAGTGAACTAAGAGAAAGTAGCTGTATATCTGTTCTAAATCTCTTGTGTGTACATATATATTTTCCTTACCTCCTTGTTTCACAACAAAACTATCCTTTATTTGCACTTCTGTGAATTTACTAATGCATGACACTAGGTTGCTTAGCAACTGATAGCAAACCTTAACCAGACAGGATGTACATCTCAGGAGTGAGGTAGCTGGTTTGCTTTAGGCACTGGGCCAAGTCCCACCTACATATGCTTGATTGATTTCCTAGCTTCATGGCTCCTAACATATCTCCCTTTTTCATTTTGTTTTTTCAGAGATGGATGTTCCACTGTAGTTAGAGAAGCTGTATTTGGAGAAGTCTTTAAAAGACCTTTTCAAAACCAGTCTAAAGATTTTAGGTACTTAAATTCAGCAAAATAAGCCAATGTAATCCAATAGTTCATAATAGTAGTGGGTTATTTGCAGGACTGGAAATTGTCAGAAGTTGTTGACTTGAGCCTTTTACAGCTCAGCCTATTAATATAGCTTTACTTTTTATACCTCATTTTATACTTTTCTGCTGGATGGTTAAGACCAAGATAAAGCATGACATAGATAACTAAGCCTCAGTTACTTTATCTTTGAAATATAGTAATCTTTTAACAAAAAATGTAACTTTTATATTTGACAAGGTCAGTCAAATCCCCTCAGGATTTACCCTGAAACCATGTACAGTAGTTTGTAGATCCTTTGTTAGTGTCAGCCATCTGGATGAATCATAACCATTGCTTGACCAATTTGCTCTCTGTGAGAGCCTGAGAGAATTTTTTCTCTGTAGATGACTCTCCTTAGGCACACTATACATTGCTGATTACTTTCCTCTGTGGCCCCATAATCTCCTTGAACAGAAAAGTTTGGACACCACTGAATTCTAGGATGTCACAGCACAGGTTCTCCTATGTCCTGAGTTCTCACTGACTTTGAAGTGCCAGAGCCAAAATAATGGCTATCTTTGTAGGCTTCCATTTATCATTTTCTTTCTTTCTTTTTATTTTTGGGCTTGATGAATATTGAATATTTGACTCTTTTAAAAGATTTTTTTTCCATTTCATAAAATTGTCAAATTTGTAAGATGCCACCTATATTTCCTCACTAATTTTTGATGTCAATATGCATATTAATGTTTTTATAACATTGCCGATTCTTATATTTTGTTATTGCTTTTCCTCATTGATATTAATAGTTTTCTCAATTTTATTTTTCTGTTTATAGAAGAAACTGTGATTTTGTTTTTTTCCTGAACTGTTTTTGTTTTATATTTTCTTTATATATATTCTCTAATGTATGTATAACTTCTTCTTTCATAAACAAATTCAGTTTCTTTCCTTTTGTAGTTGTCTAAATAATAAATTTAACCACATGTGAAAAATATATTTGAATTTCTCGTCATTTTAATTAGCTTATATTAGTTTTCATTTTCAACTACATAACCATGTGGGGTTATTATCTAATGAAACACCCTTTTAGCATTATGAAATGCCTTTGTTTATTCTTTTTTTTTCAAAATTTTATTGATAAACAGATAGCAATGAGACAGTTTCAAATCAAATTGGAAGTACAGATTCAACAAATAACACACTGCATATATTCTTCTTAGTGATTAATTGCTGTATAAGATGCGGACTTGAGATCCTATTTACAAACACCATTAGAACAAATCATTCTATTCACTAAGAGAATGCAACTATATATCTATCCTAACCACTCTGAATACACAGATACAAAATGGACATTCATCTGTATACCCCATTTTTTCTAAGTTCCATTGTTGAATATTATAGGTGTGTAAACTCAGCAAAATATTCTAAAAGAGTCCAGTAGCCCATAATAGCATTGGGTCTTCTGTTTAACTGGCAATGTCAGATTATTGACCTGAGTCCCCCACAGCTCAACATAACAGCATGGCTTTACTTCCTATATTTCGTCTTCATACTTTTCTACTGGATGGCTAAGACCAAGGTAAAGCAGGACCTGTGCAACAAGAGTTGTAGCTTTTTGATCTGAGAAGGTCAGTGGCCCTTATTTATTCTTGTTAATATTTCTTGTTTGTAATTCTATTTTTATGTTTTGTTAGTATCAGCATTCTACTTTCTATCCTTTTCTGTTTAAATGCTCTTTTTTAAATATGATGTTTCTCTTATAGTTGTGAATCATTATTTACTGGCTATGACAATCAATACCTATAATGGAGTGTTCATATAATTAGTGTAATTCTCAATATGATCAAGGTTAAATCTTCCATTTTTGCAAATATTTTTGAGGTTTGCCTATTTTTGGATTAATTTGTGGTTCGATTTTATCTCTAATATTGACATTTATATTTTTTGTACTGGCTTCCTTGTTTTCCAGGCAAGCACATAGTCCACCTTCTCTATCACTAGACCCTTCCCACCTTTGGCTTTAGATTGTCATTTATATTTGCAGAGGTTAAAAACAAGAAGAGGCAACAGATAACTGGAGTGAACGAGTTTGAGTGGAAGAATCTGTTCCATCTGATCACCTCCACCTAAATCAAAGGGCGGTGATCAGATGGAACTTAGGGGAACTAATTTAAATACAAATTCCCAATTTAATATCTGCTTAGCTATTCTGTCATAATGTTTGCTCTTATGGTTTAAAATACAAATGCATTAGTTACAAAAGTTTGTTAATTGCTAAATCTCACTACCCATTATTAGTGTTGTTAATTATGGTTTTGTGAATACAAAACTGTAACTTCCTTAACCACATAATCTCTCTTGGGAAATAATATCAGTATGTGATAAGGTAATAACTGCACCAAAGCTCTACACCAAATATCAGAGGACAGTGCTATATAAAAGGACAAAGAGAAGGAGCAAAATGCATTCTCAGTCCCTAAGCCCACCCAGAACAAATGGAGGAGACACTAGCACAGAAGAAGTTGGAATTCAAACACCTGAAATAATAGCTTCTCAAGTAAAGAAACAAGTGCAGAAAGATATAAAGGAAATCAGATCAGAAAAAATCACCAAAGTAAAAGAAATAGAAAGAAATGATAACTATAATCAAAGAACTATGGTTTTATAAAGAATACACTGATAAAAAAATAGAGTATAGAAAAATGATGGAATCCTTGAATGAGCAATATAGGAAATAAATAGAATGCATGAAGCAGATTCAAAGGAATATACAGGAAATTAAAAACTCAATCACAAGGTGGCAAAGACATTTGAACAAAAGTTAAAATGGCCATACTCCTGAAATTATTATACAGATTTAATGCAATCCCTATTAAAAAAAAAATCAACATACCTCACAGAACTAGAGAAATGAATCCTAAGATTTATTTGGAACTAGAAAAAATCTAGAATAGCAAAAGCAATATTGGGCAACAAAACCAAGTAGGAGGCATTACAATCCCTGAGTTGAAATTATTTTACAAAGCTATTGTGATAAAATCAGCATGGTATTGGCAAAAAAAAAGACCTATGTTTGAATGGAATAGATTAGAAGATACAGATACAACTACAAACACATTCATCCATCTCTCTTTGACAAAGAAGCCAAACATGTTTACTGGAAAAAAAGATAGCTTCTTTAACAACTTCTTGTACAACTGACTCTCTATATGGGAAAAACTAAAACTATATCTGGTTCTATCACCATGCAGTAAACTAAAGTCAAAATAGGATAAAGATCTAAACATTAAAACAGAAACACTAAATCTCCTGAAAGAGAAAATAGGTAGAAACCTTGAAGATGTAGGCATAGGCAAACATTTCATGAAGAAAGATCAAACTACAAAAGAAATACTTAAAGAATCAACAACTGGGACATCCTATTATTGAGAAGTTTCTTCAAATTGAAAGAAATTACACACAGAGTGAAAAGACAATGCAGAAGTTGGAAAAAAAATCTAAGCAACAATCACTCAAAGGTCTCTTATCTAGAATAAGAACTAAAAATTTTTAGTTCTTTATCAAACTAAAAATCAATAGGGCCCCAAAATTTAAATGCTCAATCCCTAATGGACATTTGATATGAATATACACTACTCAGAGGAAGAATTACAAGAGGAAAATAAATACATGAAAAAATTCTGACCCAGCACAGCCCGCCAGACCAGGCCCAGCCTGCCCTCTACATGAGAACTTCCACTGTGCCTTGGGCTCTACATATCTTACCAAACCCAGGCCCTGTGAGTGTGAGAGCTTCTGCTCTGTCCTGCACCCACCCGCTGCTCCAAGCCCAGCACCGCTGCATGAGAGAGGCCTTTCCCTGCATTCTCCAGACCTCCCCAACCTGGCCAGACCCAGTACAGCCTGTGATCTGAGTAAGAACTTCTGCCATGCTCTTGGGAGTCCTGCAGACCCACCAAAACACAACACTGGTGAGTGTGTGGGAGAGCATCTGCACTCTCTCGTCCCTGCTCCTCAAACCCCTCCAGACCCAGCCCAGACTTAGCACACAGGCTTGAGGTAAAACCCTGCAGCTAAAGTCCCTGCAGTGAGACTAGGGTCAAAACCACACAGCTAATCCAGGAACAGAACATCTTACCAGAGGGGTACAGCAGGTCTATCTCCAAGGGCAACAACAGTAAGGAGCTGAGCACAGTAGCCAAACTCAAGTCAGGCACAACTGCATGAACTGGAACTTGGTATATCAGTACTCAAATTTCATTAAAAGATAAGGACATAATTGCACCAAAGCTCTACACCAAAGGCCAGAGGTCAGTGTTATATGAAATGAAAAAGACAAGGAGCAAAATGCAATCTCAGTCCTTAAGCCCACCCACAACAAGTGCAGAGGACACTAGCTCAGCTGAAATAAATGAATCAATAGCATCGGAAGTAAATAAACAACAGCAGAAAGATATAGAGGAATTCAGAGTAGAAATAATTTCTGGAATAAAAAAAAAACCTCTGAATTTATAGCAACTGAATTTAAGAATCAAATGCAGGGGGCTGGAGAGATGGCTCAGTGGTCTAAAGCACCTACTTGGAACAAGCTTGGCAATGCACAGGGACCGCGGTTCGATCCCCCAGCACCACATGCCAGCCAGCCCCGCCCCCTGGTGGGCTGAGCTGGCCACACACACACACACACACACACACAATAAATAAATGTAAAATAAATAAATAAATTAAATAAATTTAAAAAAATAAAAAATAGAAAAAAAAAAAGAATCAAATGCAGAAACATGTGGAGGAAACACAATGCCCAACCAGAACAAACGCAGTGGACAAAAGTTTAGCTGAAATACGTGAACTAGTAGCTTTGGAAGTAAATAAGCAACTGCAGAAAAGTTTAAAGGAACTCAAAGCAGAATTAATGTCGGAAATGAAAAAGGAAATCTCTAAATCCATAGCTCCTGAACTAAAGAATCAAATACAGAAACATAAAGAGGAAACCGAGTCTGTATAAAACTCTGCAGTAAAAGAATTAATAACTGCTTCTAAAGAAGACATTGATAAAAAAAAATTCAAGAGATTAAAAAAAATGATGGATTCCTTGAATGAGCAATACAGGAAAGAAATAGATCGCATGAAGCAGAGTCAAAGAGATGTAGAGGAACTTAAAATCTCAATCAGAAGCTTGAAAAACCGTTTGAGCGAAAGTGAAGATAGAGTTCAGATCTTGAAGACACTGGCGCAGCTAATGAAAAGGTAAGAAAAGATCTTTTAGAAACAGCTAGGATGCAGGAAAAAATAATTCATCACCTGCAAGACAATGCAAAGATGAACAATGTGAGAATAATAGGCATCAATGAGAATGAAGGAGTCAATACAAATGATATAAAAAGAATATGAGCAGAAGTAATAGCAGAAAACTTCCCAAATTTGAGGAAACAATCTCATACTCAGGTAACCGAAGCATACAGAACTCCAAATATTTCAACCCAATTAAAAACACACCAAGACATATAATAGTCAAGATCCCAGAAATCCAACACAAGAATATCATACTGAAAGCCGCTAGAGAAAAGAAGCAGATCACATTCAAAGGAAAATCCTTCAGAATTAAGGCAGACCTCTTTTCACAAACCATGAAGGCAAGAAGAGCATGGAGCAGAATACTTCAAATCCTCTATGAAAACAAATTCCAACCAAGACTACTATAGCCTGCAAAACTCTCTTTCAAGTTTGATGGAAAAGTGAAGTATTTTCATGACAAAGAACAGCTAAAGAATTTCATGATGGCAAAACCAACCCTACACAGACTACTGAAAGATGTTCTAGAGAGAGACAAAAATGATCAGAACTCCACCAATGATTACAGATGAAACTCACTAAATAAGACAAACAATTATACACAGGAGAAAAAACAGTTGAAAAAACAGCATTCAGATAACATGTCAATCATAAGTCAACTCATTTCAATTATAACCATCAATGTAAATGGACACAATTCACCAACTAAGAGAAATAGATTGGCACAGTGATTTAGGAAACAAAACTCAACAATATGTTGTCCACAAGAAAAGCATTTAACTCATAAAAAAACTCGTAGGCTGAAAGTCAAAGGATGGAAAATGATACTACATGACCCAGCACTTCAGAAAAAAGCAGGGTTAGCAATCTTGATCTCAGATAGTCTCAACTTCAAACCAAGAATGATCAAATGAAATAAAGAAGACCACTATATACTAGTTAGAGGAAAAATTCAAGAGGAAGAAATAGCAATCATAACTATGTATACACCAAACACAGGAGCACCCAGCTATATAAGGCAAACCTTAATAGACATGAGAAATCTAATATCCAATACAAAAATCTTAACAGGAGACCTTAACAACCCCTTATCCCAAAAAGATAGATAAACCAGACAAAAAATTAGCAAAGAAGTAGCACAACTGAACCAGAGCTTAGAAAAAATGGACTTGGTAGACATATTCAGAGTGTTCCACCCAACCACAGCGGAATACACATTTTTTTCAGCTGCACACAGATAATTTTCTAAAAGAGATCACATACTAGTACATACGCCATGCTTAAGTATATGCAAGAAAACAGAAATTATCCAATGCATATTATCTGACCACAGTGTAATGAAACTGGAAATAAATGACAAAAGAAACCAGAAAAACCTGCTAAATACATGGAAATTAACAACACCCTACTCAGCAATCAATGGGTTACAGATGAAATTAAACAAGAAATTCAACAATATCTACAATTCAATGAAAATTCATCCACAACTTATTAGAATTTATGGAATGTGATGAAAGCAGTTCTCAGAGGGAAATTCATAGCTGTGAACTCACACATTAGGAAAACAGAATGAGAACAAATAAACACCCTAATGCACCTCTGACATCTAGAAAAGGAAGAGCAAACCAAACCCAGAGCCCAAAAAGAGGAAGAAATCATAAAGATTAGAGCAGAAATTAATTCAATTCAGATAGAGAAAACAGGTCAAAGAAATAATGAATCAAAAAACTGGTTCTTTGAAAGATTGAATAAAATTCATAAGCCCCTAGCCAACCTCATCAAAAGAGGAAAGAAACAATTCAAATACAAGCAATAAAGAATGAAAAGGTTGTAACTACTACAGACCCAGTGGAAATTCAGAAGATTACCGATAGCTACTTTGAGAATCTTTACGCTCACAGAATAGAAGCCACAGACAAAATGGACAGATTTCTAGAAAGGTACAAATTACCAAAACTGAATCAAGAATAAATAACAACTCTCAAGAACCCAATAACAGCTATTGACATACAGAATGTAATAAAGAGTCTGCTGACAAAGAAAAGTGCAGGTTCTCATGGATTCACACCTGAATACTACAAGAAATTCACAGAAGATATAATCCCTACACTCCTCAAACTCTTCAATAGAATTGAAAAGGAAACTGTTCTCCCAAAATCATTCCTGGACGCAAGTAATATACTGATACCAAAACCAGGGAAAAACACAATTAAGAAAGAGAACTACAGGCCAATCTCCCTCTTGAATGTAGATGAAAAAATTCTCAATAAAATCCTAGCAAATAGAATGCAGCAAATCATCAAGAAGATCATACACCATGACCAGGTAGGATTCATCCCAGGGATGCAAGGATGGTTCAATATTCAAAAATCTATAAATGTAATACACCATATCAATAGAGTGTAAATTAAAAACCACATGGTCATTTCAATTGATGCAGAAAAGGCTTTGACAAAGTCCAACACTTATACACGTTCAGAGTCGTACAGAAAATTGGAATAGAAGGCCGCTACTTCAATCTGATAAAAGCCATCTATGACAATACAATGGCTAATATACTTCTCAATGGTGAAAAACTGAAATCTTTTACTCTCAAATCAGGTACAAGACAAAGATGTCCTTTATCACCCCTCTTCTTCAATATAGTTCTAGAATCATTAGCAAGAGCCATTAGACAAGAGGGAGAAATAAAAGGAATAAGAATAGGTAGAGAAGAAGTAAAACTATCATTATATGCAGATGATATGATACTTTATTTGAAAGACCCAAAAACTCCACTAAGAAACTACTAGAATTGAGAGATAAACTCAGTAGCATAGCAGGATACAAAGTCAATACCCAAACGTCAATAGCATTCCTCTACACAGATAACAAACACACTGAGAGAGAAATTAGGGAAATAATACCTTTTACAATAGCCTCATGAAAAATGTAATACCTTGGAATTCATCTAACTAAAGAAATCAAAGATCTTTTCATGGAAAATTACAGTATTCTGAAAAAAGAGATCATAGAGGATTTCAGAAAATGGAAAGATATTCCCTGTTCCTGGATAGAAAGAACCAACATCGTGAAGATGGCCATACTCCCAAAATTATTGTATAGATTTAATGTAATCCCTATGAGACTACCACCAACATACCTTCCAGACATAGAGAAATTGCTGCTAAAATTTTTTGGCGCCAAAAAAGACCTAGAATAGCAAAGGCAATCCTGGGCAATAAAGACAAGGCAGGACGCATTACAATTCCTGATTTGAAATTATATTACGAAGCTACTGTAATAAAATCAGCATGATATTGGCAACAAAATAGACCTGAGGATCAACGGAATAGACTAGTAGATGCAGAGGCCTCTAGGAATGCACTCAGCCACCTGATCTTCGACAAAGTGGCCAAACACACTTTCTGGAAGAAAGATAGTCTCTTTAACAAATGGTGCTGGAAAATTTGCCTGTCTACACGCTGAAGACTAAAATTTGACCCAAGTCTATCACCATGCACTAAACTATAGTCAAAATGGATTAAAGAAATGAACATTAAAACAGAAACTCTAAATGTCCTACAAGAGAAAGTAGGAGTATCTCTTAAAGACACAGGGGTAGGCAAAGAGTTCATGAACAGAAATCAGATCGCATGGGAAATACTTCAAAGAATTAACAACTGGGACCACCTCTTTTTGAGAAGCTTTTGCACATCAAAAGAAATTATCAACGAAGTGAAAAGACAACCCACAAACTTCAAAAAAATCTTAACTAGTAAGCACTCAGATAAAAGTCTGCTCTCTATAATTTATAAAGATCTAAAGAACATTAGGTCCCCAAAATTTAAAGACCCAATTCAGAAATGGGCATCTGAGATGAACACACACTTCTCAGAGGACGAAATTAGAGAAGCGAATAAATATATGAAAAAATGCTCCTCATCACTAACCATCCATGAAATGCAAATTAAAACAACACTGAGATACCATCTCACCCCAGAAAGATTGGCTATCATAAAGAAATCAACCAACAACAAATGCTGGAGAGGCTTTGGGGAAAGGGGAACCCTTCTTCACTGTTGGTGGAAATGTAGACTGGTGCAACCGTTATGGAAATCAGTGTGGAGACTCCTTAGAAAACTAGGACTGGAAATCCCATTTAAACCAGCCATTCCTCTACTGGGAATTTTCCCAGGGGAACTGAAAGCATCATATCATAGTGGCATATGAGTACCTATGTTTATAGCAGAACAATTTGTGATAGCCTGATCTTGGAAACAACCAAGATGCCTGTCACGTGTGGAATGGTTGAAAACGATGTGGTATTTTTATATAATAAAGTACTACTGAGCTATAAAGAATGACAAACTCAGAGCCTTCATACTTAAGTGGATGCCACTTGAATATGTACTTATTAGTAAAATAAACCAGACCCACATCTGTAAATATCGTATTGTCTCCCTAGTGGAAGGACTTACAATTCCGTATATGGTTAGGTTTCTAAATTTCCTTGTAAAAATATGTAAGTGCTTATTTCTACTTTTATAAAATTATTTTTCCTTCATATTCTGTAAGGACTTAAAGTTCAACATATCAATATTTGATGGAAAATACCTATTCCATGATATGCTAAAATGTTTGATATTTAGTCAGATAGAGTAAACCGAGCTGCACATATAGCAGTTTAATAATTAGCTTCTCTTCTGGTAGGTTAACAACCTAAGTTAGCAGTTCAAAATTGGAGAAAAGGAAGGGATGCAAGGTCAGCCAACATTTTGGCCCTAGCCTTTCAAGGTCAGTGAAGACTCAGGACATAGGAGAACCTGTACTGTAACAACATGTAACTCAGTTGTGTCCCAAATTTTCTGATCAAGAAGATTATGGAGCCACAGATGAATGTGTTTGATGATGTATAGTGTGCCTGGGGAGAGTCACTTGGAGAGAAAAAACATTTTCTCAGGTTTTCACAGTGAGCAAATTGGTCAAGCAATGGCTGTGACTCATAAACATGTCAGACACTGACAAAAGGATGTACAAAGGGCAGTACAGGGCTACAGGATACATCCTGAAAGTACCTGGCTGACGTTATCAGATACAAAAGTTACATTTCTTGTTATATAGGTCTGGTTATATATTGGTCTTAATCATCCAGCAGAAAAGTATAAAAATGAGGTATATAAGGTAAAGCCATATTAATATGATGAATTGTAAAAGGCTCAAGTCAATAACTTCTGAGGATAACCCACTAATATTTTAGACTGCTAGACAGTATTAGATTGTTTAGTTGAATTCAAACACTTATAGTATTTAGATGCCAGTAGAATATTCACCTCTGACAGACAATAAACAAAAAGGATACAAAGAAAAGATCATTTTGTATTTATATATACAAAATAGGATAAATGTACAGCTACTTTTGCTTAATTCAATGAGAAGAAAGAGGTATACTAACAGTGTTTGTATAGAACATCCTGTCTGCTTCTCATACTATGGATAACCACTAAGAAGATAACAATGTACAATGTATTGATTATCAAAATTGTTCTATTAATCAGCTGTGAAACTGTCCCATTCATATTTATTTCTCAATAAAAAATAAATAAAA
>NW_004524596.1:3466905-3473753 GCF_000260255.1 Octodon degus | reverse complement strand
GGGTCTGTTCAGGACCCCGCGGCCTGGGTCGTCTCACTCACTGGCCGGCCTGCGCTCCGGGTCTCTGTAAGTGCTTTCTTGCTAGCTGATATTTTATACTTAGAAGATCATGATGTATGTGAATAAAGACAATAGTGTCTTTCCTTTTCCATTCTGGATGCCTTCGGTTGTACTTATCATTCCATCTTACTGATTAAATCACAAGTACAATGCTGAATGGAATTGATTGGCCTTGCTTAAATTTTAAGGGAAAACTGTCTTTTGATAGTTTAGCTGTAATGTTTCAGGATGTTTTTCCTTAGGTTAAAATTGTTTCCTTTCATTTAGAGTTATTACCAATCATGATCAAAGTGAATGTTTTACTTTGTGAAATATTCTGGGCATATTCAGAAGATTGTTGGCCCATCCTTCACTATGTTAATACAGTGGGGTTTTGTTTTGGACCGTTGCTTCAAATTTGTATTCCCAGGTACTGCTCACCTTTCCATGGGGTAAAATTAATATTCTTTATTGTCAAATTTCTATTACTATTTTCTTACTATCATGGTTTGCACCCATTTTCCAAAGAACATTGTTGTAGAATATTCTTTCCTTGTGATGGCTTTGTTTGAATTTAATTTCAATGTAATACTCAGCCTGTAGAATGAGTGTGGAAGCATCCCCTGCTACATTATCTTGTAGAAGGGCTTATGAAAACATATTCTTTCCATACTACACAAAATATGTATTGCATTTTTATATACCATTGTGAACTATGACTCTTTCATATTTACTTTATGGTCATTACTTAGATGAATGAATAAAGTATGTTAAAAGTACAAGTACTATCTTTCTCACAACACATTTCAGGATCAAATGAAATTGAATATGTTAATGCCTATGCCATTTTTCTTTAGCCTTAGCTATGTTCACACTCTCCAAGGTTTCCAGGAATCCTCAGAGTGCTGTCCAACTCAGGAGATTCATGAACTAGTTAGCCAAAGCAAGTAAGATACTGCAGGTGACCAAAAGTTTATAATAGTGTTTAGGATCCAGGAAAAATAATTCTTAGACAAATAAAAATAAAATGAAGGTTGAGACAAATGGTAATTAAAAGCTGGATTAAATTCAATGTGGGAGAACTGCCATGTGCATTTTCTTATCATATCTCAGAAAGAGTTTATATTTTTATCATAAACTGTGCATCAGTCTTTAAGTATAGCTGAAATACATTCTTTAAATATCAGTTTCCAAGGAGACAGAAAGAGGGAGAAAAGACTGATCAATTGAAAGTAACCCGACACAATCAAGGTGGTGAGCAACACTCTTCAAATGGAGCAGATGAACAAATAGAGATAAAGAAAGAGATAGAAAATGTAAAACCATTTCATTTGAGCCTGTCTAAAATATCTTAAATTACAAGTTCAAGTTCTTTGTTACTATACTTTTATTTATGAAGGCATTACAGTACTTTGTGTCTTTTAGAAGTTTCATTTTTTACTTGCTGATCCTAAATTTTTCTTCATTCTTGCTTTAAATTTTTTACAACTTCATGAAAATTTCTAAATAATTATTCATTGTCCTAATCACTTTTCTCATTGTTTAGATAAAATAATGGACATGCATAAGTGAAAGGAGGAAAGGTTTATACAAATTGTAGAAATTTCAGTCCATACTTGGCTGGCTGCAGTGCAGGGAAGCGTGGCAGGGTTCATCACAAGAGAAAAGTTAAGGTTGTGGCTTGCAGGAGGCACAAGTGGCATAGCCAGCAATGAAGCAAACCTGTATTTCTTTTTTCTGACCTAGGCTACAATCCTTTTATATGGTGCCTCCCACACCCAGGGTCAACTTGCTGTTACCTACAACCAAATCTATTCTAACTCCACACATGCTAGAAAGAGATTTTTCTTTAATTAATTAATTAATTAATTGATACAGGGTCTTGCTATGCAGCTCAGACTCCTAGTGATCCTCCTGTCTCCGGCTCCCAGCACTAGGATTGTAGGTGCACACCATCCCGCCTAGTTTTGGTGGCCTGCATGACAGACACATCCAGGGTTCTGGGTCTGGCACCGCATGTGGCACTGGGAATTGAAAATGGGTCCTTGTAGTTACTGGGCAGGCATTTAGACAGCTGAGCTACCTCCCCAGCCCATTCCACACATCCTAGATCCAGCCAGCTTTTAAAATCCTCACCTATGAGTGCATGAGGCTTTGTGTGTGGGGGGACATCTAGACCTAAGCCATATCAGTCATAATCAAAGGTAAACTTAATCCACAATGAAATATCTCTATACATCTATTGGAATAGCAATAACTAAGAAGTGGGAAAATAATAAGCATTGTTAAAATACAGAGCAAAGCAAGCTCCCGCAACATTTTTATACATGGGAATATAAAATAAAAACTTACTTTGAAAAACTATTCCTGATTCCTATAATGTTACACCACTCAACAGAAAAATTTCTTTTTTGTTAATTAACAAATTTTGTGGTAATATGAATAATGTCCATACATAAGAGAAATGAAAACATATATCTCACCTTCTATACATGAAGGATGTCACCACTATTTTTTAATAGTAAAGAACTACAAGTAAGCCACATAACCACCAGTTTATAAATGAATAAATAAAATGAGATTATATATTCAGATACTATTTAATTAAACAAAATGTCAGAGCATGAATTGTACAGATATTCTGCCAGATGAAACAAACCATTTGCAAATGCCACACAATCTGTAGGATTTCCTTTGTATATAATATCTGCAATATTCACATCTAATATAACATGAATTATTTTTCTTGGGCCCTCCATACTATCAGAAGCTCTTAATAATGCTTATTTTCTTACCATGACTTGACTAACAAATTTATGAACAACTTGAATAACAGTGTGAGAATCTGAGGAAACCCTTAGTAATTATGGCTGTAGTTGAGGCTTAGGCATTGTAGCATATTCTTCACTTTGTTTTATTTCATTTGATCCTCAACAGTGTTGTGCCGTGACTACAATGCATCATTTTAATGTATTTTGCCCTGTCACTGAGGCAAAGTTTATAAAGCACATTGGAAAGGACGGTCATACCTCAACATGGCTTTCTGTAAAGAGGATGGGCCATGAGAGCCCAGTAATGATCTATTCATTCGTGATGTATGAAACTAGTGTGCTGTGGTGGTACAGTTGGTATAGTCTTTATAGTGCATCAAATGCAATTTGCTACATCAAGGTACTCAACCTATGGCTCACACCGACACGCACAAGCACATATATTTGTCAGAAGCTGTAGCTACTCAAACTACTCGAGAAAACAAGCTCACTTACTGTAGTCTTTGTGAAGCTGTGTCAGCTCTAGCCCTGTACGGATGTGTACCATCAGCCAAAGAAAGTGTTTTATAAAAAAAAAATTGGATTAGAATTTCAGATTCTGGGGATTTACTAGTTTTATGAAAGGTTCCTATTATCAGTGCCTCATTTTAAATCTGCTTTGCAAGATGCTTTAGACAGTAAAATTTTAAGATTTTGCTTCTGGCTGATATTTCATACTTGGGATCAGGAGAGAAATGGAGAATGAGAGGACCTGATTACAGGATGTGAAAAATACTTGCAGTCTCTTCTCTCTAGATCCCAGACCCTGCTGGTACAAGAAGTCATTTATGGAATGATAAAAATCTGCATCAGATTATTTTTTTTAAATCTGAGGTGAACTATAAGAATGGTCACTTACAAATCTGTATATTATCTATGTGGAAAAAAACAAAATCAGGAAAATTCTTTGAAACTAGACATTAGGATGATATTTTAAAATAACAATTATTGTTGTATTAAAAGTAGTTGTATATTTAAGACTTTTTAATTTTTTTATTTTGAATAGTGAAAGCAAAAGCAACAACAAATTTCAGAAACAGGGTATCATACCACAATTCACATGCTATAGATTTTCAGAACAAGAATAGCTAATTAACAGTGGTTGCTATATTATCTACTTTATCATCAAATCTGTTGTTCAGATTAGAAGATATAGTTATGCAAGATTGACCAAATACTCTAAGATTTGTTATAAGGAGGAAAAATTATAATAAATATAAAGGAAAATATTTGATAGACACATGTCAACTGATTGAGTGAAACTTGAAAAATTAATGATTAAAATAATTGATGAATGAAAGAATCAACAGCAGCAAAGGAATAATAAGCATATGAAAATTTCAAAAAAAATCATAGCCAATAAAATTTTTGAAATATATTTTAGTAGACTTGTATGAGGTTATTTTTCACCCACTATGTTTGAATTTATTAGAAATCTATTTCTACATTTTGCCAGGACATAGTGTGAGGACTAATGCTACATTATGTCCATAAAATTATAAACTAACCTTCAAAACATCAACAGTAAAAAACAAGAATACTACATTTTTGTCCATCTCATTTTGTACAGTCATTCAGTTTACACATAGATGTCTGAGAAAATAATATTTTGACCCAAATTTTGAAGATATTACTTATATATACATATCCATTCAAAGATAAAAATAAGAAATAATAGATCCAAATCATAAATCTTGAAGTAGGTTCAAGATTTTGATAGAGTATCTTAAAAGGTGGAAAAATATTTAGTCCAGAGAGTTGACTGACTGATCTAGGATATATTATTTTATATATCCAACATAATTGTAGGAAAACATGCAGCTGTACTGTGTTCATGTTGTTAAATACACCTAAATCTCTTTATAATAATAATAAATACACATCTTCAAAAAATACTCAGTGTAACATATTTCAGTAGAAAAGTAAACAATAATTAAATTTCAATATAATTCCAAAACATAGAAATCTATAGTCCTTTGGCATAAGCATTCTTATCACACTCAATTTTTTACAACTTTCTATTGTAACAGATTAGTATTAACAATTCCCACACAAAATCTGCGTTCTCATTAGGAGTTCTAATAGGATACAAATTTAGACAAGGTGCTTACACATGGTCTGGTCTGTGCTCTGTACTCCCTAGTACAATTCTAAATTATTAGGCAATTCTTAAATTCCAAAAAAACTTTCTACTTAGCACACACCAATTCCTATATCTCTACTGTGGTATTCTGAAAATATTTCAGATATTACTGAGTGAAAATCAAGAGCATCATTTTTCTGAAATTTTGAAATATTAATTTTATCCTTTAGGAAGTCAAGTACAGTGGTTTCTTGGTTCACTAACTAAATCTGTTCCATGATTCTGGGGAAGATGGCTTGTCATCCACTAAGAGTGAATGTGCCTGCTCTCAAACTGAATCATTTGTGAAGAGAAAATATTGTGAATGGAGATATTACTGTACTTTTTTCTAGCACAGCCAATGTTTTAAATTTCAAGGAAATTGGAGCTTGTAGTTTATCACTTAACAATTTTTGAGACTGGAAGAGATGCATAATATTGTGGATTTCTAAAACACCTAAAAATACATTGCTCATCAAATATTAGTAAATTGAATACTACTAATATGCTTTAGAGGAACTATTCTCAAAAATAATTGAAGAATGCATTCTTTCATAATGTAAGGTGTATTTTAGAACAAGTCATTACCATTCCACAATGTATCTTTTGTGTAACTCAGATCATTCCTATCATGGTTATCCACCTTTTTAGTTTCATTTTGTATCAAGTTACTCTCCTCACCTAAAACACTAGGTGCTGTCATTTGTGGTGGCCTAAGAGCAAGTTAGTTCAGGCATGCTTTTCTGTATAGATGTTTCTCAATTTACTGTAAAGAAGGTTAAACCTTCCCCTATCTCCCTACCATCAAGTCACCCAAGCATCTCACTTGTTATCTGACTGCAGGTAAAGTAGTGCCACTCTGTGCAATCTCTCTCTCTCTCTCTCTCTCTCTCTCTCTCTCTCTCTCTCTCTCTCTTTGTTTAGGTCTCACGATGCTGCTTGGACTCCTAGTGATCTTGTTTTTAGACTCACCAGCGCTGGGATAACAGGCATGCCTCATCATGTCTGGACTCAGTGGACACTCAGCAAACCCGGGGGCAGGACTGGTGCAGCATGTGGGGCCAGAAATCGAATCCCGGCCTGTGCTTTGACTAAACAGGCACTTAGTTGCTTGAGCTATCTCACCAGCCATTCTGTGCCGTCTTTTAACATAACATAACTTGATTCTAATAATGTATTACAACGTAGATATTTTTATCTTTACTTTTGCTTTAACTTTTCTTTAGAGCATCAATTCTATGGTCTTTAGTTATATAGAGTTTATTCATTTTTTAAACTCAGATCAGTAAAACTTACATATTTAAATGTCTCAACTTTCCGAATAATTCCTTCAATTCCAAGTGAAGTTATAATTCACAATTTCTTGCATATAGTGAGAAAATTACTTTCCTTATGTGTCAGAACTCCAAATGTAATCTGATTTTTCTTTTTTACTTTTTCCTTCATTTTCATCTCTTTATGCCTTCTGACTTCTCTGCATCAAATGAAGACTCTTGCTCTAGGCTCAGCTTTCATTTATATCCTCACTTCTTATTCTAGGTCATTAATCTGCATCTTGAATTTCTTTGCATTTAATTGGGTATAAAACAGAACCTAGTAGAATGTTAGGTGGTTCATTAAAATGCATTTAATCATTCATTCACTAAATGTTTATATAATCTTACTTTGATTTTTTTGTTTTGTTTTTCTTTTTGCTGTTGTTCTTGAGTTTGTTGTTATCATTGCTGTTGGTTTTGGTTTTTGATTCTTTCTTTCTTTCTTTCTTTCTTTCTTTCTTTCTTTCCTTCTTCTTCTTCTTCTTCTTCTTCTTCTTCTTCTTCTTCTTCTTCTTCTTCTTCTTCTTCTTCTTCTTCTTCTTCTTCTTCTTCTTCTTCCTC
>NW_004524596.1:3458182-3466805 GCF_000260255.1 Octodon degus | reverse complement strand
AACTGGCCACACACAAATAAAAATAAATAAAGACATCATAGTATAATAAAAAAAGAAAACAATGCTCCACATCACTGGCAATATGAGAAATGTAAATTAAAACAAAATTGAGTTACCATCTCACTCCAGAACGAATGACTATCATAAAGAAATTAACCAAGAACAAATACTGGAGAGGCTGAGGGAAAAAGGAACTGTTTTTCACTGCTGATGGGAATGCAGACTAATCCAACCATTATTTAAATCACACATCAGTGTGGAGACACCTCAAAAAACTAGGACTGGACATCCCATTCAAACCATCTGTCCCCCTTCTGGGAATTTTCCCAAAAGAACTGAAAACATCATATCAGAGTGATATATGTGCCCCCATGCTTATAGCAGCACCATTTGGGATAGCCAAATCTTGGAAACAACCAAAATGCCCATCACCTAAGGATGGATGAAAAAGATGTGGTATTTTAATACAATGGAGTATTTCTCATCTCTAAAGAATGATAAACTCGAAGACTTCATATATAAGTGGATGCCACTCAAATATATACTCATAGGTGAAAAAAAGTAGATCCTGTGTGTAAATATCCTATTGTCTCCCTAGTGTAAGAACTCAAAGAAGAAATTAAAACTGAAAGGTAGAATAGACAATTAAATGGAAATAAATGGAACTTAAGGATTAAACAATAAAGAGAAAGGAGAAAAGATAGAAAATAATGTAGGGTAAAACCGTACATCTATATATACCAGATAACTAAGGCAATTGTCCTACGAATTTTGGGTAGAATTCTCACCTTGAATAAATCTTCATGATGGTATTGGTGAACTAAAGAACTACAATGAGTAGCCAGGGAGATGGCTCAGTAAAATAAGCGCTTCCCTGGCAAGCGCAAGGGCCTGAGCTCAATCCCTCGTTCTGAAAAAAAAAAAAAAAAAAAAAAAAAAAAAAAAAAAATTGTAGTTCATGCAGGGCTGGCATGGCATGTGGGGCCAGGAATCAAACTGGTCCACTGCACCTGGCTATGCTTGCCTAAGCAGGTACTTAGCCCACTGACCTATCTCTCTGGCCCCTGAGCAACAGTTTTGATGATAAAAATAGATAATATATCAATCATTGTTAATCAGCTATTCTTACTTTGCAAATCTGTAAAATGTTTATTATTATATGCTATGCTTTTTCTGTCTTTGTTTTTGTTCTTCTTCCTCTTGATTTTACTCTGGCTAATAAAGATAAATTACCATAAAAAATAAGAAATATTTATTTGCTTTAAATGGAAAGCTATTTTCGTTGGTTAGAAAAACCTAATTCAATCTTCAATTTAATTTAAGTTGTTATTAAAAGGTCTTGAATTATGTTCTGATTTGCTTTATTTCCAAAAGGATTTTTAATGTTCCTACCTTTAATATATTAAAGATACATTATATTTTCTTTATTTGTTTATATGGCTTCTTTTTATCAGATCCTACTCAGTAATTTGATTCTGATAAGCTTTAAGTGATTTTATGTGCTTTTATTCTGCTTGAAGTCCTCTGTCTTTCTTCAGTCAATGGATACATAACTGTCACAATCTAAAAACAATTTGTGACTGGGGAGATAACTCAGTGGCTCCTGCCAGGCAAACACGGGGTCCTGAGTTCAATATTCAGTACCAAAAAATTTGCCAGAAGACCTTCAAAACTTTTGTTTCCTCTCATCTCCTCCTGGAATTACAATTATTCAAATATTAGGCTATCTTGTAATGTTGCATAGGTCATTAGTTTCAGTTTATTTGTCATCTCTAGGACATGATAGTTTCTTCTGCTACATCTTTCAACATTTGACCTTCTATTTGCAATGTCTATGTTACCATTAATCCTATCGATATATATCTTATTTAATTCTGATATCATATTCTTTTATGAAGTATGATTTAGGTTGTTTATGTCCTATTTATCAATATTACTGCTCCAATTTTATTTTATACTCTTATTTTTGATAACTATTTTATATCATTTCCTAGTTTTATTTCATTTTTCCTTCAAAATTGATCACACTTCTGCATATATTTATACTTTATTTTTTTCAAATCATGTATACAATTTTCTTCCTCATTTATATGGCTAATAATTTATGCAACATTACATGTTGTGATATCTTTTGTTATTGGTTCCCAATTCCACAGTTTTCTTTTAGGGGATTTTTATTCTAGTCTGTTGTTCTGTTACCTTCATATAAATATGATAATTTCTTTTCTTTTTTTTTTGTATTTTAGGGAAGGGTCTACAGGCTGTTCAGGGTCTCACTACTAGATCTTACCTATTTTTATGAAAGCAGGTTATATGCCTTTCAGTTTTTGAGCTCAGAAAATATTCCAGTCTACTTTCATTTGGTAAGTATTTCTTTAATTTGAAAAGTTTTTGATGTTTTGCAATTTTTATTTTTATTAGTACTTGTTTAAAGGACATAGTGATTACATTCATTGTAGGGGATTTTTATACCCCATGACACATTAATAGTCTAGATATTCTCTGTCTGAAGGGTACCTGACAAAGTTGTTCCCTCATTCAATAGGTTTTTTCTTCCTCCTGTTGACTGTTTGCTTTCCTGCATGAAAATCTTTAATTTCATGTTTCTTGACTTTTTCTATTATTTCCTGTGCTAGTCTTCTTTTATATTCTTATTTTTTGTTTTTTAGCAATACAAAATAGTGATAGAAAAAAAAGTACTAGAAAATAGATGCAAAAAAATCATCAATAAAATCCTAGCAAAAAAAGTAAATCAAATCATCAAGAACTTTATACATCACGATCAAGAGGGATTCATCCCAGGAATGCAGAGTTGGTTTAACATACACAAATCCATAAATATATTAGACCACATCAACAGAGCCAAAGATAAAAATCACATGATTATCTCAATAGATGCAGAGAAAGCTTTTGACAAAGTCCAACATACATTCAAGTTTTCTACGTTAAATTCATAGCAATATTCAGTCAGCGATTCAAGGTTCCTCAGATTATTTTATGAGACTTTGAATTATAGATATAGAATATAGATATGGATAGATACAAACAGATATGCAATCATATGTAGCCATGTAGTAATAGTATCAGATAGACAGATAAACACATAGGTAGATAGATAGATAGATAGATAGATAGATAGATAGATAGATAGATAGATAGACAGACACATTTAGATATAGGAAAAAAAAATGAGGAATAAAAAGGGTAAAGAAAAGAGAAGAGCCAGAGCCCAATCTTATTCCCTGTGGAGATAACAGCTAAGCATACCCGTACAACCTTAGATTTTGGAATGTGTATATATAAGTCTGATTGAGTCATGAATGTCCACCATACTCACTTGCCTGAGCTGGGCTGAGGGAGGAGGAATTGTCTTTAGTCCATATATATTTTATGTATCACATATTTATATTGTAAAAATAGTATATATTTTATATAGTTTACCATATATAACAAACTTCTTTTTAATACAGTTCATTGAACATTCAGATGAAATAACAGAAGGTCAATTTTCATAACTAAGTCAGAAATTTGTCTGTCTGCTAAATAACAAGACATTCCTGTCTTTAGAGACATGCATGTGAAGGTAGGTTAAACCACTAGTACCACTACTGCTCTGTTCTCAAGTGGCACAGCACATGTAATACCTGCCACATTCGTGCTTCATGTGATTGACTGTGTGATAGAAGCAGGAAGTGACGTCAGTACTGCACTGAGGCCCCCTCAACACCATCTGCAGTGGAGCTTTGTACAATTAAATCATGAAGAGTACCCTTAAAAATGACATCATGAAGTTCTGGAGGTGGAGGCAGGAGGATCTCAAGTTCTAGCCAGCCTTTAATTTTGTGACTAAGTGAAGACAGCGCAGAGGCATAAGTGCCTGCCTGGCAAGCACAAGGTGTGAAGTTTGATCCCCAGTACCAAAATAAATAAATGAATGAATAAAAATAAAAATTAAAAAACAAAAACACTCTGAAAATATAAAATTAAGTTCAAAGTGGTCTAGAGATGTGGAAGCAAATAGTAAAACATTGAATGATTAAGGAAAAAAATTTATGATCTTTTTGGACTACTTGTGACCCACACATTGGATATGCCTGGATTAAATCAAATAAATGGGTTGTAAGTTATCAAGATAAGCAATATCAGATAGCTGAAGTTTTAAATTTTATTTTCAAGATTATGAATTTTATCCAGTTTACATTAAAACATAAGGAAAATTTGTTGTCATAAGTTATTTATTCATTTAAAAACTTCTATTTATCAGTAAAAGTTAGAAAATGTTTGGAATGATTATAGCAGAATAAATATCCCTTACTGTAAATTTTCAAAATTCACATAAGTTAACAATATACAAAGTAACATTAATTTCATTCATGTTGGAGGGAATGCTGGGAAGAAGAGGTGTGTCTTGGGCTGCTGCTTCATCCCCTTCTACGTGGACACCCTGCAGGACCTGGACCACTACTGTCCCAACTGCAAAGCCCTCCTGGGCACCTATAAGGGTTTGTAGGATATGGCCAGGTGTGAAGGGAGCTGGGTGATGCAGGAGGTTGCCTGACTCTAACCCAGCCCACACCTGGGACAGGCTCAGCTCCAGTGGTCCCATCTCTTTTCTCCACATTTGTGTCTTCTTCTTTTGGTGGGGGAATGTCCCAAAAGTCACAAACCTGTAAATTCTAGAAATTGCTCCTTGGAGAGATGTGCAGGACTTGTGGAGACATTGACCTTGAGTGTAGGTTCTAGGGTTTCTCGCCCACTCATGACCCCAAAGCCACCCTGACTGTGACCTTGCCCCACCTGACTGTCTTCCAGTGATTTGCCTTCCTGCCTTAGTGGGCCTTTCCGCTGGTCTCAAACTGAGAAATCACAGTTTGCCTTATTTTTGAGACTGTTGTGCCTGGTCCCTTGGGTTAGGCAGCCTGTCACATCTGTTGTCTTGTCCTTCCCTTCCCTCTATGACAAAAATCTTGCCTTCAAGACTGCTTGACTCTTAGATTCTGTAATTACAAGCTTTTCTGGTGCTTAAGCTCACTTTAATTTCTTAATGTTTTTTGAGTGCAAGGAAGGGCTGTCAGCACCCTCCAGACCCAGATCCGTGGGGTCATAAGTGCACAATAAAAGAAAATGAACACTGGATCTTATCATTCTTTGCCTTCCCTTAGTTCCTTCAGATCCTCAGCACCACTTTATATGAAGGTACTTTTTTAAGGTTAATAGTATTAACCACTTTCGTGACCTCTTTTTGATCTTAAATGCATTGGAACTGAATTTGGAAATGAGGGATGTATAGAATTATTTTTGCAACCAGAGGAAGGGTATCATTTTTCCATTTGTCATTGTACACTTTGGTTTTGCTAGGTTTAGGAGACAAGGTCTTGTGCTGCCCAGGCTGGTCTTGAACTCATGAGCTCAAATGATTCCCTCTGCCTTGGCCACCCAAGTAGCTAGGGTTTCACATGGTCCTCCCCATGCTTGGTTCCCTTTTCCTTAATGGAAAAGTAAGTGGATGATTTTATCCATTGCTCTTCCTCAGGTTTAGTGTGGTTCTTAACAGAATTTTTTTTTTTCTTCCCTTCAGTACCAGGGATTGAACTCGGGATGCTGTGTTTGCCAGGCAAGCACTTATTCTACTGAGCTATCTCCCCCCACCACTTAACAGCCTTTCAACATAAGGCTCTTGGGCCAGGGAGAAGGCTCAGTAGAATAGGCGCTTGCCTGGCAAGCACAAGGGCCTGAGTTCAATCCCAGGTTCCGCAAAAAAAAAAAAAAAAAAAAAAAAAAAAGTTCTGATTTAAATATCAACATAGGACTCTTGGAGTTCCCAGCAGAGTGAGGAGGAAAAGCCTGGTTGGGCCCATCCAGGTGCTGGTAGTTTGGGGCACCAGCAGTGTCTTAAAGGAATCCAAAATCTGGTTTTATTTTTCCAGAGCTCCATTTGGTACATAACATCATCATAATTTCTGGAACTCATGCTGCAGCCAGAGTTCTAGTTTGGTGGCGGCGTCACTTTGTAATTGAGATGGAGCTGGGCTTGCCTTTCCGGTGGCCCTGTTTTGAGACTCAGCTGGCACAGGGATCTCCTGTGAATGGATACTCTTGTGTAGACATCCAGTGTAGCCCTTAGGCAAAAAGCTGCGTTGGTTGAAATTTATAACCATTGATTCAGCTTTGTTCACCAGTGTTTTGGAAGTGCCAGTAATTACTTTCGCAGCGAATTATGGATACCATATAGTGCTTTGGTGTTATCTGCTTTTCAAAAAACAGAGATCTTTTGTTCACTCGGTGAACTATTTATAAAAAAAAAATTTCATCCATCTATCTGTAGGAAGAAATTACAAGTATAAAAGGAGCAAAGACATGTACTGTATACTACAGTAACTATTTTATTATTTTGTTAAGAAGGTGCAAGCCCAGAAAATGATATTACTGCTTCCCATGAAAACTTAATATTAATATTGTTAGTAGGTGTTTTCTGCAACAAAATAAAATATGCCTTGTGTTTAGTATCTTTATTTTCATATAAACATAAACTAACAATTGGAAACCTTATTCATCAATACATTGTTATTATACCAAAGTCTGATGCAAGTTACTAATATCAGGCCCATTTCTGTATCATAAACTTTACCGTCTGGGGACATGGTTTGTGACTTTATGATAGTCATCAAATTAGTATCCATAAGTGCTGATGGCAACGTTTTTCCCTTGGTCTCTCTGAAAGAGGACATCAGCTTCACTCTATAAACTTAATTATATAAAACTGAAGCCTGTCTAAGAAGTAGATCACATAATAATCGGCAAGATTTTAATGCATTTCAGTCACTTCATCATGATTCTATTTCTCATTAATTTAATCAATATCAGAATTCTTCTGCTAACAAATTTAATTGCTTGTTTATAAAAAGCCGTAGATTCACACTTTCAAATTAGACTAGAAGCGAAGGGGAACAGAGGAGAAGTGTTATTATGAAAACAATACAGTAAAAGTGAGAGCGCAGACATAATTGATTGTAACCATGGTGTCTTCAGCGCTGCCATTATGCTGAAAGTACCGAACCTCTGGGTTCTGCTAATTGGTGGCTTAAGTAGCTCAACCTCCTGCAGAGACATTGACCCAGAACTAAAAACATTTAAGTGAAGTGGATACAAATCACAGATTTCCAATAAGGAAATAAACTCTTAAATCCCCTATCTTATTGGATTATGTTCTGATGGAATTAGTCCAATATATCTCACACTTGGAAAATTCAGGAAAGGTAAAGCAGTCTTTATTTACTTTATGTTATCATTAAGTGAAGCATGATTTGCTTGGCACTTTAAATTCTTTAATTGCACAAAATAGATTTTATATCTATAGTAAAAATCTCACGATGGCAGTTTTATAGAAAGGAATACATTTTGAAAAAATTAACAGGATGACAGCAGTTGCTGTCCAGAAATATGTGCTTCTTTGTAGAAACTAAAAGCAGTCAGGGTAATCCTTTGGAAGTTTCCACAGTTTACATGCCCCTGCGCTGCAATAATTGATGCTAATAAAATTTGGTAGTAATGAAGTTCTTTACAGCAGCAGTATGTCACATTCATCTGTTTGGGAGTCTATTTTGGTAAAATATCTAATTAAGTATTTTGTTTATGTTTGAATTATTTTTTAGTAATGTTCACTATTGAGTTTATACATTGTTATTGTCATTGATCAGATATTTAAGATATCTCATTCTGTGGGTTATGTGTTAATATTTTGTAATAAATTCTGAAATAAAGATGTTTAATGTTTATCACACATAACATCAATATTTAATTTTATGGTCATACTTCTTATGTCGTATCTTAAGAATATTTCAGCTAATTTAATGTTACTAAATTTTACATTTAGACTTTTCAATCTAAGTTTCACAATTTTAAATTGTACCTGAAATGTCTTATGTATTTTATTTTAACTGCTGAGTATCTTATGAGGTAAGAATGTAAGCCTGTGCTTGTTAATGTGAGAACTTCTATCTGATTATCTTCACATGAAGTTTTGAAAATAATATCCTCTTTTCTTTATTCTGTCTTCTCATGATAGTATTCAAGCAGATGAAACTTTTTATTAAATTTATATTTTCAAATCAGTTATACACTTTTATATGTCTGTCCTCACAAGATTATCTCTGTTACCTTAAATCTCAAAACACAATAGTAAGCTTTGAATTGAGATGGCATAATGCTCTGACCTTAGTCTTCTTTTTTGTAAATGGAGGCAGTTCTAGCAAATATGGTTTGAGTATGGGCTGTGCTGAATCAGTCGATGTAGTTCATGAAAACTGTCATTTATTAATTTCAGTCTGCTATCCCAAGAACATGGAATGTACATTTATATACTTTTTTTTTACATACTTAAGGATTCCCTTGCAAACATTTTGAAGAGTTATGCAACCATATCATTAATTTATCTTTTAAAAGTTATTAGTAAGCATGTCATCATATTAATGATAGTGCAAATAGAGTTGATTTCTTGATTTTCATATTGAGAGTGTTTTCTAATAGTGCATAGAAATGTTGGTGATTTTTGTACATTGAAGTTGTATCATGCAAACGGATATAAGTCATTGACTGGTTTTTGTAAGTGCTTTCTTTTCTTTTT
>NW_004524596.1:3437806-3442557 GCF_000260255.1 Octodon degus | reverse complement strand
TTTGTTCCTTCTCTTTGTCATTTTGTATACCTGTCTTCTGACCTTTGGTGTAGAGCTTAGATAGAGTTATTACCTTAGCACCAGGTCCGGATCTATGAAGTTCGGATTCCTCCAGGTGGGTGTTGTTTGGATCTGGCTGCTGTGCTCCACTTCTTTCTGCTGCAGCTGTTCGAGTGTTGAACCCTTTGTGTTTCTCTGGCAAGATGTTCTGCTCCTGAATCAGCTGGGTGGGTCTTGCCTCTAGCCTCTTTGCAGGGAGTTCTGCTGAAGGGTTCCGTGCTGGGCCTGTGCTCTGGGTCTGTTCAGGATCCCGCGGCCTGGGTCATCTCACTCACTTGCTGGGCCTGCGCGCTGGGTCTGTTGAGGATCCCGTGCCCCCCCCCCTCCCCGTCTCTCACTCACTGGGCCTGCGCTCTGGGTCTGTTCAGGATCCGGAAGGCCCTGGGTTGCCTCACTCATTCCCCATAATACTATGATTTTTATACCACACAACTTTGCAATCATTACTCTAGGAATCTTATAGGTGGTAAACAAATCCATGTGAAATAGAATTCTGACTGCGCTTTCTGGCCTAAAACACTTGGTCTCCAAATGATATTAAACTAATAATACTTTGTGATCTCAATTCTAAAAGCAAAGATGTTCAATACTCTATCAGAGGTACCTGACTGAATTTTGTCAAATGTTTGTCTCTTGATAGTGGAATGGATAATGTTCATTGATTTGAAGAGGTTAGATTAAATCTCATTGCAAAGTACAAAGAAATCTAGGAGCATCCATGAATCAGTGTGCCTGTCCTTTTGGGAAAAAAAATCTATAAGTATGGATACAAGAGATTTCAACTCAACACTGGAAATGCTAGGTTCCTGGACATTTTAAGCATCGTGAATGGAAACTGATGATCTTTCCTTTTTCTTTTTAATTTTTTTAGCATTTTAGTTATTTTTTAAACTATTACACTGTTTTAGCCATTAATTTTTATTTTTCATTTTTTAAAGACAGTAAAAAGAATTAAAACAGAAAAAGTTACAAGTGATACAGAATTTCACTTTAAAAAGTAATAGGAATTTCATAGTATTTGTTGTAATATACAGTGTTGTCTTCCAACTAGTTACTCATATTACCAAATATATGCATGCAAAGTGGGAAGAAAGAAGAAATTGAGAAGAGAAAAAAAATACAAACAATTGAAGAAAGGAAATGGAAAAATTAAAACTTTAACTTATTTTTTTCCATAGACCAGCAGAAGCCCACAGTAAAGATGTCCAAAAGATCCTACTTACATATACATAGATAAATTTCTTTCCTCTACTCCCTCGCCTAACCGCCTCCTCAACTCGGTAACTCTTTCTTTTTGAATCAGTTCATTCTCATTTCCCAGCATCTATTGTACCCCATCAGATTCCATTTTTATCTTTCAGGTTCTTATACTAAAAAGACAGTATGATGTTTGCATATGTGTATCTGATTTATTTCACTTAAAAATATGTTCTCTAGTTTCATCTATTTGCAAACAAAAAACTCAAATTTATCCTTTTTTTTTTTTGGTATTTTGTGGAAGACTGTACAGGGTGTTCAGGTTCTCACTACTAGATTGGACTCATAGTGATCTGCCTGTGTACAGCATCCCAAGAGCTGGGATTACAGGCTGATGCTACCACATCCAGGCTCAATTGTTTTCTCAGCATGCCCCAGGGACGGGGACGGCACGGCAGGCCCCAGGATTGAACCCCTGGCTCCTGTGCCTGCTCACAGGTGCTTTAATCTGTGAAGCTATTTGAGCTGCCCTTATCCATTTTGATAGCTGAATAATACTTCATCATGTAAAATACCACATGTTCTTTATCCGTTATTCAGTTGATAGGCATCTGGGTTGTTTCCAGGATTTAGCTATGGCAAATCATGCTGCTATAAAGATGGTTGCACATATATCGCTGTGACATGAGGTTTTCTTTTTAATTTAAAATTCTTTTTTAATTTTTTTTATTTTTAATTTATTTATTTATTTATTTATTTATTTATTTTTGTGCGGAACCGGGGATTGAACTCAGGCCCTTGCGCTTGCCAGGGAAGCCCTTAATCCCCTGAGCCATCTCCCCAGCCTCTCTTTTTTTATTTTCTAAGCAATAAAATATAGGATGAAAACATTAGAAAAGATATAGAATGTCACTAAACAAAATGAGAGGAAATCAAGAATGGTTGTTATATTTCATATTATTGTCTTCAAATTAGTTGTTCAGAATACCAGATGTAAACATTTCTTCAGAAATATAAATTTAAAAACTATAAACAATCAATATTTCCAATTTAAGATGAAATGTAAATATTTTAATGTGTACCATTATTTAAGCTCATGCATATAGAAGAACAGATTATTAAACATGTATTTAAGATCCGGGTTTCCTAATATGCACAATAATTATTCCAGGGAATCATGAATGATGACCATATGATAGTATTAAAGTGAATGAATGTACAATGGCAGTGAAATTATATGAGAATGAGGCTAACAGTGAGCCTCAAGAGGACATCCATGCACAGGATGTTTTTTAACATATTGGCCATTTTATTCCATCTGTTGAACTCTATACTATCAAAACAATACTATTCAGAACCCAACTTTTGTGAATCAGAAATGAAAGATGTCTCTTAAAGGGATAATTTAACACAACTCATTGAACAGTATAACCATCAGAAAGATAGAGGAATCTCTATTGACCATTCCACACCACATTAATTTAAAATAGGCTGAGAAAATATAAGCCTACTTCATTCTGATGCACACATTATCCTCAACTATACTTTGTTAGTAGAGAAGCTTATCCTGTGTAAGTATTAAGTAGATAAAGGAAGAATAACTATGTAGATAGATGCCCTGCTGAATGACTTATTTAAATCTCTACAGAAGTTTGTATGATGTCATTTCAGCAGGGAGAGAAATTCAATTGGAGGTTCTAGATTCAGGCTTAAAGATGTCATAACCAACATCATGGGATGTATGTCTTTCTTGAATTTAGCAATAATTTTTAAACAAAAAATGAAATGGAAGAGAAGAATCAAAATTAGTAATTAGAGATTTGGAATAATCTAGTTTTTATTGTAGTACTTCACATGGTTTTAATGGTGGTTTGTTTCTTCTTTGTTTTTTCATTATGAAAGCAACTGAACAGTGGAAGGAGGCAAGTGAAAAATGACTACCAATAGGGTTGAGGTTTCTTTTATGGGTGATTAAAATAGGGTAAAGTAAGGCATATTATTGCTTGCACATTTCTAGGATATAATAAAATCCACAGAACTATGACACTAAAATTCAGAAGACTAAGTGCCTGCTTAGGTAAGTGGAAGGACCAGAGTTCAATTTCTGACACCACATGCCTCTCGAGCCCCCACCTCTGGCATGCTGAACAGACCACCTAAACCAGCCATGGTGGTGCACACCTATAATCCCAGTACGGAAGAGGCTGAATACAATAGTATCACTACAAGTCTGAGCTGTACAGTGAGACTCTGTGCTGAATACATAAAAATAAATAAATAAAATAATGTATAAGTAGAATCCTGAATGAACAAAAGAGTCACATGATTAATACATGTTGAGATTTGAGCTATCACAATATACTTTTTCACTTAAAGAATGTGTCTCTCTGAATTATACACATACACTACCTCTTGTGGTCACACCACTTATACAACTGAAAGAATGTGATGTTGTCAGCATGAGGTGTATTCATCATGAAAAGGATATCTCTTTATGGTTATTCAAAAAACATTTTAAACTCTTTATTTAACATTTATCAATGTTAAATAATTAATATTTAACATTAATTATTAATAATAATTAATGAATGATTCCCAAAGTTCATTAAAATTACCAGAACACTGCCAATAACATTAAGCATCTATTTATAAATCTCTATAGAAGTTTGAAGTATTAAAACTTCATATATGCATATGCATATATGCATCTCTTCAGGACCATGGTATTATTAAGATTAGATCTGTAAAAATGTGGCTGTGTGAACAGCTATGACATGCTTGATCAATGTTCCCCTCATTTTCTTTCTTATGCTTCTAATGATTTAGCATACCAAAAAATAATTTGATTTAGCCCTACTGTAAACCTTTTTCTAAAATCATGCATATATGATGCTGAAATGAACTACAAAATTATTTCCATAAAGAAGTCAAAATAAGGGTGGAAGGTCAAACTGTCTGCTCCGAAAAGCATTCACTGTAGAGCAGACAAGATCAATATTTGAGCTTCCAGGCTGAACTAAAATGAAAGTGTTGATTATTTCTTCATGAAGGAAATTATATATTGAATTTGAATTAAGTAATTCATTATTGTATACCAGTAACCAAGTAAAATGTTGCATAAAGACTAACAATGGATAGAAAAGCTAAGTGAATATTGAGGGAGTTACATTTTCTGAAGTAAATGTCAAAAGGCTTCATAAGGACTGACTATCCATGAATAAAGTTTTCCTATAATACATATTACCTGTAAAAGTAAGTTGTTCTCAAGGTGTCCACTAGGAGTAATGGTGCAAATGTGAAATGAATAAAGTTTTGTATACAACTTGAGAGATAATTACAGTTCAAAATTGGCTAATAAATACAGACAACATTGCTGTTTAATAACTGAACAAGTGTTTCAATGAAAAGAGTATGTAGGGGCCTGGGAGATGGCTCAGTGGAATAAGCGCTTCCCTGGCAAGTGCAAGGGCCTGAGTTCAATCCCTGATTCCGAA
>NW_004524596.1:3429806-3437706 GCF_000260255.1 Octodon degus | reverse complement strand
ATATATATATATATATGTGTGTGTGTGTGTGTGTGTGTGTGTAAATAGTGTAAGTAGAAGTCTACAAACTATTTTCCTTATTCACTCAATTTTATACTTTCAAATGCAACATTTACTTTCCTATGACACAAAGTATAGCACTAATAACAAACCATTAGTGGCTGAATAAGGACTTAAAAAAATACTTAGTTTCCATTTGTTCACAATGGGCTTGCTGCCAGAGCACAGGTATAGTGAAAACTACTACTAAATCAAAGTCAACACAGGAAAGGAAAAGACTCAGATTAATGTTATCATGGGACATGTGAACTCCGGCAAGTCCACCACCACCAGCCATCTGATCTACAAATGCAATGGTATTGACAAAAGAACCATTTAAAAATTTGAGAAGGGGACTGCTGAGATGGGGAAGTGTTCCTTCAAGCATGCCTGTGTCCTGGACAAGTTGAAAGCCGAGTGTAGCATGTTATGATCCTTGACATCTCCTTGTGGAAATTTGAGACCAGAAAGCATTATGTGACCATCATTGATGCCCCTGGACACAGAGACTTCATCAAAAACATGATTACAGGCACATCTCAGGCTGACTGTGCTGTCCTGATTGTTGCTGCTGCTGTCAGCGAATTCAAAGCTGGTATCTCCAAGAACAGGCAGACCCACGAGCATACCCTTCTGGTTTTCACACTGGGTGTGAAACAACTAATTGTTGGTGTTAACACAATGGATTCCACGGAGCCACCCTACAGCCAGAAGAGATAGGAGGAAATTGTTAAGGAAGTCAGCACCTACATTAAGAAAATTGACTACAACCCTGATATTGTAGCTTTTGTGCCAATTTCTGGTTGGAATGGTGACAACATGCTTGAGCTAAGTGCTAACATGACTTGATTCAAAGGATGGAAAGTCATTCATAAAGATGGCAATGCCAGCAGAACCACACTGCTTGAAGCTTTGGGTTACATCCTTCCACTCACTCACCCAACTGACAACCCTTTGTGGCTGCTCCTCCAGGATGTCTACCAAATTGGTAGCATTGGTACTGTCCCTATGGGCCGAGTGGAGACTGGCATTCCTAAACCTGGCATGGTGGTCATTTTTGCTCCAGTCAACATCACAACTGAAGTCAAGTCTGTTGAAATGCACAATGAAGCTCTTCCTGGGGACAAGGTGGGCTTCAACATGAAGACTGTGTCTGTCAAAGTCATCCAGCATGGCAATGTTGCTTGTGACAGAATAAACGACCATGCATGGATGCAGCTGCTCAGCTGATCGTCCTGAACCATTTCGGTCAGATCAGTGCTGTCTATCCCCCTGTCCTGGATTGTCACATAGCTCACATTGTTTGCAAGTTTTCTGAGCTGAAGGAAAAGATTGATTGCCAGTCTGGTGAGAAGCTGGAAGTTGGGCCCAAGTTTTTGAAATCTGGTGATGCTGCCATTGTTGATATGGTTCCAGGCAAGCCCATGTGTGTCGAGAGCTTCTCTGACTACCTACCTCTGGGTCGTTACGCTGTTCATGATATGAGACAGACAGTTGCTGTGGGTGTTATCAAAGCTGCAGACAAGAAGACTGCTGGAGCTGGCAAGGTCACCAAGTCTGTCCAGAAAGCTCAGAAAGCTAAGTAAATATTATCCCTGACATCTGCCACCCCAGTCTTAATCAGTAGTGGAAGACCAGACTCAGAACTGTTTCTCCCAGTTGGCCATTTAAGTTTAATAGTGAAAGACTGGTTAATTGTAACAATACATCATAAAACCTTCAGAAGAAAAGAAGAATGTTTTATGGACCATTTCTTCTCTGTTTGGCAGTTTTTAAGTTGTTAGGTTTTAAAATCAATGATTTTTAATGGGAAAAAAAACTTGACCAAAAATCTGTTGCAGAATTTTGAGAACTATTAAAACAAAGTCTGGTGAGAAAAAAAAAGTATTTAGTTTCATGAAGAGAGTTTCTGTTATCTTTTCCATTTGTTTCTAAGATTTATCATTCTGTGTGTTTTATTATGATTTTTATAACTGCAAGTTAAATCTTCTCATTTAATATGGTATAACTTTTGAGTAGTTAAGAAACTGAACCAATGTCACATGAACAGTAAGTGCTGAAATTATGTCTTTAATTCATCCATCATTCTTGCCTCTCTTCTTAAGCTATATTTGTTTCTTATAGTTTCTGTTATCCTTTAGAAGACATAAATATTCTTTATCAATGGAGAAAGAAAGTAAAATATTAACAGGAGCAAATGAAAAATGTTGTGTGAGAAAAGAAAAAAGAATGTTGCAGGCTTTTATTTTTGTTCTGAGTTGAGCCAAAACATGCTGCATAGATAATGTTGGGAATGTATCATTTTGTTTGAATTTTTAGAAAATCTTTGATTGTCAAACAGCAATAGAGACCATTCTATGGTTATAAAAGCACAGGATGATGCTAAATGTACAGTAAAATAATCAAAATAGAATTTCCAAAAAACATTATTAAAAATTTGCAAAAAAAATCTTAGTGTATTGTTACAGGGAGCTTGAAATCTCGTTTGAAAATCCAACTTTGAAAAGCAATTATACATGCAAAGATAGCTCCATATAACATTGGGAACTAGATCATGAAAACAGATGGTCTAAGAATAGCCTTCAGTGACTGGCACTGGAGAACTCAAAGGAAAGTGTGCAGCCATTGCACTAAGAGTGGGTGTCTTAAGATGAATAAAATACAGAGTTTGCAGCAAGGCATCAGGACAAGTTTACCAAGATCAATGAAACTGAAATCCAGAGCAAGGTTACAACTGCAATTTACATAATTAAAATAGTATGTTTTGTTTTTACACAAATATAATTGAGGCTATGCAACCTAACAAGCAAATGTGTCTAAGAAATTGTTTTGTTGTATCAAAAAAAAAACCTTATAATAATTATAACTAAGAGAAGGCTTCTGAACAATTTATCCTTTAACAAGAATATAACCAGATAGTTATTCAAAAATGAACTCCATTTCTTAGCTGCTAATTTGTCATTAAATTTTATGTTCTATCAGTTATGCTTTTGTAGAAAGCTAATAAAATATCTTTTTAAAGTTCGAAGGCAATGAATGGTTATGTTTATCACATTTTAGGGATTCATTTAGTAAACACAACTACATATAATTATACTAAAATTATCAATTTGTGATACTGAATAGGTAAATTTCTATTAGTTTTTAATTTCTTAGTACTCTTTGAAACTGATTCAATTACTTTAAGCAATCATCCTACAAGTCTCTAATTTTAGGCATGACAGAAAAAGATGTCTCCATCACTCTTTAAGAGCTGAGCATAAACTAACATGCTTATTTCACTGAAAGTATTTTCTAATATGCAATTTAATTTCTCATTTTTCCTTACTTTTCAATACTAATTTTACTTTGTTCTCTCAGTCAAAGAGATACACATTGACATTTTTTAATCTCTGTTTATGACTATGATTGTTTCTTTCTTTTTTTTTTCTTGGTAAATTTGGGGATTGAACTCAGGTCCTTGCACTTGCCAGGCAAGAGCTTATTTTCTGAGCTATCACCCCAGCCCTAGTTTCATTTTTTTATGAGTAATTTTCATAAAAAGTAGAAAATCATTAAGCGTTATATGACTCGCAGGTACCGTATGCTATCACTTCTATTATTGTCTTTATTCACCCATGTGTGTGTATCTTTCTCAAAGAATTAAGAACATCACACTACACTGATAATGCGCAGCCATGTTTATAGTGGTACAGTGTATGATAGTTACATCTTATAATCGGCCTATAGCTGGATGAATATATAAAGATTTCTAAATTCAATGTGCTACTTAACCATTAAGAAAGATAAGTGTGAGACATTTCTAGGTGAATGAATGCTACTTGAGATCATACTATGAAGTGAAATAAATCCAACACACATGTGTAAATATCACATTGTTTCTCTGGTATAAGAAACAAAAGTGTAAATATGGACAAAAGTTATACTAGATATTGTGAAATGGAAGGACATGTTCAGATGAAAAGACAAGCTAGCCAGAGGAAGAGAAAGATAGGACAAAAAAGTGAATAGAAAGAAAAATGCTACAAAAGACTGCAAATAAGGTAGAAAAGGGGGGCTGAAGGGAGGGGAGAAGAATAATAAAAAATGAAGCAAGTATACTATGTACAGGTACAAGTTCCCTATAATAAAAGTTACTGTTATGTTTATGCATAATTTACCAATACAATCACAATGGAAATCAGTCTGAAGATTCCTCAAATAATTAGAATTGGAGGTACCATTCAACACAGCTCTTTCCCTCCTGAGTATTTTTTCCAGAAGAACTGGAAACATTATGCCACAGCAATATATGTACGTCCATGTATATAGCAGCACAGTTTGTCATAGCTAACTCTTGGAAACCACTCAAAGGCCCATCAACTGAGGAATGGATAAAGAAGATATAGTATTTTTACACAATGCAGTATTGCTCAGCTATAAAAAAGATAAACTCAAGGCTTTTATAGGTAAAATGATGGAACTGGATACCATACTCATAAGTGAAATAAATCAGATGTGTATTTGTAAACGTTGTATTGTCTCACTAGTATGAGAACTTGAAAGAATAAATAAAATCTGAAATGTACAATAAACTCTGTGAAAGGGAAAGTAACTGTTCAAAGTGAAGGAAACATTTGGATAACGAAAAGGACAAAAAAAGAAAGAAGGAAGGAAAAGGAATATTTTTATGTTTATATACAATACAGCTTGAATAATTGTACTGCTCATTTCTACTGATCTATTGAAAGGGACCATTAATATTTAATTGTTTTCTCTCCTTTTTAATATTGTATAATTTTTGATCAATGTTGCATGCTTATATCCAGAATCTGAATAACTAATTTGAAGACAACAATCCATTGTTGATTTCCTATCACTTTGCTCAGTGAAATTCAGTTTCATTTCTAATGTGTTTTATTAGTTTTATTCTTAGAAAAAGCCAAGAAAAGAAAATAAGTAGCAACATTTTATTAAGCATTAACTGGATGATTAAGCCCTACTCCCTTCTTTGATGTCAGACTGAAACATTTTGTTCTGGAACACAGGAAATACATTCTTCCTATATGAATGTAGTTATGAGTCTCTGAAAGCTTTAGTTGTACTTTACGTACCTTCACACATCCACAAACAAGAATACTAGATTTATATTAGAAACTATTGAAAAATGCCTAATCCAAGTGTACTCAAAGGATTTTCCAGTTGCTTTATTGCCATTTCAGAATGCCTTCATATCACTGAAATAACTTGGGCTAAGCAAAGTAGACATTTCTTAAATTGAAAAAGATGATGGAAAATAAGAAGGCTATGTATGTTCTGATTTGTTATTTATGTTTAATTTAGAGCCTTCTAGTAGTAAGTTACTGCTAAGAAGAAGTAATATCTGAGCAGCCATAAAAGAGGAGTACCTACCATATATCTATAACCAGTTATTCAACATTTACAATTCAAGTGCAAGGTCAATGTGGGTGCACACACACATATTGAATATCAATATAAAATGTCCAGGAAAAGTTAGTAAATAGAATTTTAGTGCCACAGTGAGGAAAATAAATTTTCCTATGTTTAATAATAAATAGAGGAATTATTTTAATCAAGAAATGCTAATTTAAAATATATTTACATTGCACTAAAGTTAGGATAAAAAGTAGTCAATTGTTTCCAAACGACCCATTTATTGCCATAATTCAATCCTGTCTCTCTTTATCTATTTTCTAGATATTCTCCATGAAAAAGAAATCTACATCTACCTGAAATTATATGTGTTTCATATTTCTCACTATGGCGCTTGCCTTCATGAGGATAAGTACTCTTCAAAAATCACGAACACAACCTCAAGCCCATGCAATCAAACATACACACATATCCTGTCTATAAAACACTCCAGACACTATTGGTTGAAAGACTAAATCAAGTCAGTTTTACTTTTTTGTTACTGCAGCTCTGGTTCTCTGCAACAAATGAGGGAATGCAGTGGGAATGGCTCGCTAGATGCTGGTTTTGTACTTAAGCTAGATACTTTTCATATTTTGTAAGCATCTATGTTTTGTAAATGAAAGAAAGTTTTATATTGTGTTTCTAAATATTGGTTGAATCCTTTCATTTTATCTTTGCTACAAAAGTTCCTTTTCATGGAGGATATAAAATAACAATATGACTTTGAACATCTCTTTCCTTTTCTCTCTTGAAGACAGAAACATGTCCAGGTCTGATAGTGAAGTAGAGAAAGATTATTCATGAAGAAACTTGTTGCTCATTTCCTAGATCAACCTGCTGATCTTTATTTAGCCTTGATAAAAGGAACTGTGAAGTGAAGGGAACCAAAAGCAACACCAAGGCAGAAAAGAGGGCCACATAGGCCATTTAAATTCTTAAGAATAAGATCGAGGCCACACAGACATCATAAACATACTAGAAAGCACCAGTTAATATTACTGCCAAATGTTTTCATATAGTTTATTATTGACCTGGCAAGAACTCTAGTATGTCAACATTTTTACTTAAATGAACTCATTTAATATTCATGATTACCATATGATGGGATCATTATTTTTAATCTCCTTCTATAATTAATGCACAGAAAGATAAGAAACAACCTTCATCCCAGATGAGGCAGCACAAGTGTTCTGCGTGTAGGCTGTGTAGCCCACTACAGCCTGTCTTGACCATATCAACAGAAGCATCAATGTGTAGAAGACTATGGCTAGACAAATACAGTAGTCAGCACACTTGGAGGATTATTCGCTTTCTGAATGTGACAATTCATGAGATTGAGAACACAAACAGAAAGAATACATGTAATTGAACATGCTACAAAATAAACACCAAGTATCTGTTGAATATAGGAAGAGTGAAAAATAATCATAGTGGCAGGATGTTGGGATAAGTTTCAGGCTTTCTTGTCTTTAGTTATGGTACTCTGATCACATGAGAACCAATTCTAAATAGATCCTCAGTGAAGCATACACCTGTATACCTGGAGACCTAGGCATAAAGCAGAGAACAAGCCACAGTATTGCTTTCCATTAGCATCTACTACTGTTTCTCTCACATGCTACAATGTTCAACTCTATGTACTTTTCCTTGTGATCTCTATTTTCCAAGTCATAATCTGTTAACACCTGTCCTACAAATTACTGAAATTTCTTCTGTAACTGCCATGTACAATCATGCTTTGCTGTAGTAGAGTTCAGATATAAGATAAACGGAATCTTATTTTCACAATTTATTTTATTGAAGAAATACAGATAGAGGGAAAAGAAAGAAGGGGAAGGAGGAATGGGGAAAGAAAGAGTTAAGAAAGGGACAGAATAAAGGAAATTAAATTAAGTAAACATTTCAATGCTGATGAGATTCTCTGAATAAGCTTCTGATATGAAGTAATGGAGAGATCGGATGCTGTTTTATGCCAAATGAATGAAGAAAGCCTTTCAGCAAAAGTAATATTGAGCTCGAGTCATGATTTTTAGATAAATTCATCTAATAGGCTTGAAGAAAAAATTTCCAATAAGCAAAAGCACATGCAAAAAGTACTTTATTCTGAGCAATATTTTCAAATTCCCTGAACTACATCAGGGAAGAAGAACCACATCATTAAGAAGACTCTTAGATTGGTGGTCAATTTTAGAATTATGAGTCCCATTTTCCATAAAGTAACCCAGAAAATGACTTTTCCAGCCTCAATGCATTAATACCAAAACCTGACAGCTCCATGCATACATGTGAGATTTGACTCAGAAAGATTAAAGATGTGGAAACCTTCTATGTACCTTTGCTTTCTATCTGTACTATCCACTTCCAAGGAAAGCATTATTTTTTTTAGGGGGAATTAATATAAAGTTTATATCAAGTGAAAAGAACAGAGGCTTCACAAGGGAAAAAG